>NC_068360.1:80569558-80797058 GCF_020536995.1 Dreissena polymorpha | reverse complement strand
ACCATCAAACTTGATATTTATTTTGGTTTAAGTTCAGCAAACAGAACATTGTATTAGGTTTATCGTTACAGACAGTTTATCCACTTTCGCGAGTGTATTATTGTCAAAAGAGAACAACAAGAATTTGCAATTTTATTAAAAAAACTACTGCAGTCGCAAGGCCCTGTAATTGTGTAATTTTAAACAAAATTCAAAACCCCTTAAGAAATGGCATAATCATAAAATCTTGACAAGTTGCTCTGTAGCGAGTTCATTTTATTAGTCTGTAAAACCAAGACAAAAAAGGAAAGCAAAATATAAAAGAGTTGCAAACAGATGCTTTGCAATTCAATTTAAAGAAATCGTATTATACCCTCAAAATAATTCAATTTCGAAATATTTACAATATGCGTTGGACATTATTATTATGTACAAATTTTACGAAAACCGGACGAAAAAAGTAAGTGTTGTGAGCATGGGATTATATACGTAATTTTAAACAAAGCACATATCTCCTTAAAAATAACTAAATCGAGAAAGTTTATTTATATATTCGCAGTCATGCTAGCATATTTTCAGTCTGTAAACGTATTGCGAAAAATATCCATGCAAAATGTAGGAGAAGTTTTTGTATGCAGTTTAAAACAAAGTCGGTTTGCAAAATGGCGCGGTACATAACTGAGAAGTCTTTCAACGAATTAAATGGCTTAATGTTAATAATACGTTCACTACACCGTTGATAAATGGAATGATACATACTAAAAAAGGTAAGTGTGGATTTCACAGCAGAATTCACGTTTTTGTAATATCTTAATTTGTTAGAAAACTTTATAATAAATAAACCGGAAGTGAAATTCAGATATTTCAAGGTTTTATGTTTTTGTTTACAAATCTTCAGCATCGTAAAATTGGTAGTTAAAAGGGCCTTTTCACTGATTTTGGCAGGTATTGAAGTTTGTCATTAAATGCTTTATATTGATAAATATCATCATTGGATCTACAAAGCATATATTTGGATGCTTATGAACATGTTGAAAAAAGTGATGGAGGCGATGAGTCAGAATATTCTGGTCATTGTTTAGGTTCCTCAGATTTCCTTTACATGTTGACATTTATTCCATGGAATATTCTCCTCACGTCACCAGAAACAAAAACAACTTGAAGAATTCTTTGAAAAGGCATGTGGCTGTCGGCAGCTGTACTTAAATCCTTACAGGGAAGATGTTAACATAAGGATACAACATTTACGTCTCGTTGTGAAATCAGACATAACAACACTTGTCAACCTTACAATGTCTGTAAACAATGACGCAGACCAAGTCAAACATTCTTAATTATGATATCAGGAAAAAAAAATGGTAAGCAAGTTTTTTTTCCAATATGTAATCGTAAAAACAAATTTCAAGCAGTTGCTACTTGACTTGACAAGGAAGGACTTGTACATGTTCGTTTCATTAAAAAAAACTACCACATAACAATTTTAATGTACCATTTAATAAAACAGAAAATTAGGTCAAGGTAATTGAACAATAATACTACGGAAATGCACTACCTGGCCGGATACCACTTGTGAGAGTCAGACAATCGACAGTTTTATTGCTGCCCTTATTGGCGTCACACTGGAGTGCGGCGACTTTGTAATGCATTATTTTTTCGCTTATGGGAGAAGTTATTTTACGGATCAATGTATATATTTTTGTTTTAAGAATACCTTGCATTGAATTGGTGCATATTGGTGATTTGTTTGTGTAAATTTGTGTAAATTAGTGTAAATAAGTACTGCATTTGTGCCTATTACATTTATTACAACATTTATTGCAAATAATGCAAAGCTAATTGTTTTAATTAATAACTGATCTACAACTGATCACAGGGGAAAGATCACAGGGACTGGGCAAATACGCGAAACTTTCTGGTTATGTATAAAAACAAAACATAATCAAAATATATTTATTTTATGGTTTTTCTATCAATAACGCAGACTTTGCTGTTCGAGTTTTGATTATCGCGTATTTTCTTCAATTTTACAAGACGACAGCGATTACACAGTTTATTGCTTTATTTATAACCGTTACACTACAGGCACTATGTGGCTGGGAATGATATTTCGACCCATTTGGCGCTGATGTCGTTTCCTTTAACTTGTAATGACCGTTTCGCGGACTTTGTCAACACACTTCTTGAGATAAAACAATAATTTTGAAGAATAACTTAAACCATGGTAATTAAGTTTAGGGAACAATCTTTTTCCGTATTATCTTATGGTTTTTATATGGTTTAAATTAACCTCAGCTTATACATAGAATCAATACAGTAGGGCACAGTTCGACATTGTATTTTCTGATAAACTTCCTGCTTTTTTGAAGGTGAGTTATTCTTACTTTTTGAGTTGTTTTTCTTCAACAAATTGCAAATTTGTTGGTAACCTGAATCTCTTCCATCAATCACGGTGTGTGCATGAGTCGTTGTGGCCTTGTGGGTGTCACAATGAAGATTTTAGACAATATTGCTATGCCAAGTTTGTGTGTTTTACCCGAAAGTTGTCAAAATCTAAAACACTTCTCAATTTAACATTTGTTGTTGAACTTTTCTATAATGAAAGTAATGACATGTCGTTTAAAAGTTGTGTCCATATATTACCCTTTCAGTATTATTCTATCACTTTATGTACTTTAAGATAAAGTGAACTGGATAAGGTTGTATAATCAACATTCAAAATTCCTTTGCAAATCTTTGTGCAATCACACAATAGCATGTAAGCAATAACAATTTTATTCGAAGTGACTACACAATCAATGTGACCGCAATGTATTAAGTTATTCATTCTATTTGATGATTATTATTAGAATAATTTTTTATGTTTCTTTTCTTGTCGGATGATCTAGTTGCTTATGTCCATATAAATGGCTGTGTTCATGATCAATTCAATTTTTTTTTAAATTCTTGTTTTAAACTGCAACTCTTCATTCATTTATTTCAGCCAAAAATACAGATTTAGCGAAAAGGCAAAGTGCGAGCACCAAAAGATGTGCTTATTATTATCAGGTATGATATGACCATGTAAATAATTTCAAATTAACACCAAACTGAGCACCTTTGTACAGTTTTCAACCCACAACCTATAAGCGCCGGCACATCTTCTATTTCGGAGGAGTGCTGGATTGGCAGTAAAAGAAGACTTACAAACTGCATTTTTTACCTTATATGTGTTAAGATTTTCAACAGTTTTTTCTGTGTAATAAAAAAAAGATTATCTTATGCAAAGGATGTTTTTTTAAAAACAGAGAATTATGTATTTAAAGAAATATGTATTATGTTACAGGATGGACAACAGTTTATGCTTTTGATAACGCAGTCATGCCAAGGAAGAGATTAGCATGTAACCAGCAAAGTTCATCCTTGTCTTCAACACTACGGTGACAACATTTAATACATGTATGATAAAGTAAATTTTAAGCATTATACTTTTATTATTTGTATTTTTTTTTAATTTAGAACATTGACATTTTCAAGTTTACATCTTACTGTCAGTTTGGACATTGTGTAGATGATAATATGGACAATATATTGTGTTGTGATTGACTGTTTTTTTGAACAGATAAAGTGTTTTATTCCAGACTTAACATGTCATTTTTCATCAAGGAATAACAAAAATACAATTTTATTGATATGCATGAATTTGTAGTACATAATATCAACAATGTGTATCTAATGTTGTTTTTTTAACAGTCTGTCATCCATAAGTAAACATATTAAGCATGTTAAGTATGTTAAGGGAATATAATGCAAACTAAAGCAGATATATGAAAATCTGTTTTATGATTACTGATGAAAAACTCACTCATAGTGATCTCACTATAAAATTTCCTGTCCAGTATAATAAATAAATTGTATTGTATGCCTGGTATGTGTTCTAAAAATAAAATCACAATTACTGTTGTATTTCATATTGACATCAAGATATGTGATGTAAATATATGTTATCATATTATGTATACATGTATATATTATTTTTACCGGTAAACAAAAATTAAGAAGTGTAACGTTCAATCTATGATGATGTGTGCCATTAAATATGTCTTGCTGATTGCAATAATTGTGTTTAAATTAAAAATCTTGTTTTTGAAACTCTACATATGAAATGAGTGAATTTTGTTTTCTATCTACACTTTTACTAAGTTTAATTATATATTAACTACATATATATTGTTGATATACTAAGTTTAATTATATATTAACAATAAATATATTGTTGATAACACATAGCATGTATATGCAATTGAAAATGTATTGTTTCAATAGCAACTGTAAAGTAACTAAATTAAATTTGTCTAATTAATTTTATCAATTGTTGAATAAACTAGAATTGCTAATTAAAAAAATGTCTGGCAGTATAGATGCACAACACAAATTGTATCATGAGCCGTCATTTATTTTAGTTTCAAATTTGTAGCTATACAAACTGTTCAATTTCTGAATACACACCTATTTCAAGAAAATGTGCAAACATTTTTTTAAATTATAAACATATTTATGATGTTCCATATCTGTCTAGGGCATTTTTAACCAGGTTTTCCGAAGGAAAAAACTGGTTATTAGATTGGCGAATGCGGGCGGGCTGGCTGGCGGGCTGGCTGGCTGGCGGGCTGGCGGGCTGGCGGAATAAGCTTGTCCGGGCCATAACTATGTCGTTCATTGTCAGATTTTAAAATCATTTGGCACATTTGTTCACCATCATTGGACGGTGTGTCGCGCGAAATAATTACGTCGATATCTCCAAGGTCAAGGTCACACTTTGAGTTCAAAGGTCAAAAATGGCCATAAATGAGCTTGTCCGAGCCATAACTATGTCGTTCATCGTCAGATTTTAAAATCATTTGGCACATTTGTTCACCATCATTGGACGGTGTGTCGCGCGAAATAATTACGTCGATATCTCCAAGGTCAAGGTCACACTTTGAGTTCAAAGGTCAAAAATGGCCATAAATGAGCTTGTCCTGGCCATAACTATGTCATTCATTGTGAGATTTTAAAATCATTTGGCACATTTGTTCACCATCATGGGACGGTGTGTCCCACGAAAGAATCACGTCAATATCTCCAATGTCAAGGTCGCCACGACTAAAAATAGATTTAAAAAAAAAAAAAACTTACAAAGGGGGTTAATTTTTTTTGGTCATTTCAAAAGTTCAGTTTGAGTTTTCTCCCTTTATCAGATTTTTTTTTCACAATGAAAACCTGGTTTTGTGACAATTTTGTCCCTTGTTTTATATTGCTGTTATGATGTTGTCTTAAATTCTTTAAAATGGTAATAAATATGAAAAAATAACATTTTTGTTTCCATGGCAACCACGAGTATTTATGATTCATCATACTACAATTAATTCTGTATTTTGTATTCAATTATGTTCATCGACATATGCGAATAATGGAGTTATTATCAGCACGATCTGATCAACATAACATGTACTGATACTTATTGAATTAAGACGTCATTTCATAAAAAATGGCGCTATTTGGCGTTTATGACATGACACCTAAAAAAATAACATAACTTCGTCATTTTTAGCTCTACTGGCCAAAGTCCAGAAGAGTTTATGGGATGGCGTGGTTTTTGTCCGTCCGTGCGTTAGACTTTTTCTTGTTTACGCGATAAAGTCCACAGTTTTCATCCGATTCCTTTCAAACTTGTTCAGTGTCTTTATATTACATAGATGTGATGAGGACTCGAACCCTATTGATTTTAAGGTCACTAGGTCAAAGGTCACAGTGACTCGAAATAGTAAAATGGTTTCCGGATGATAACTCAAGAATTCTGATGCCTATGATCATGAAACTTCATAGGTATATTTATCATGACTGGCAGATGACCCCTATTGATTTTCAGGTCACTAGATCAAAGGTTAAGGTCACAGCGACTCGAAACAGTAAAATGGTTTCAGGATGATAACTCAAGAATGCTTACGCCTAGGATCATGAAACTTCATAGGTACATGGATCATGGCTGGCGGATGACCCTTATTGATTTTCAGGTCACTAGGTCAAAGGTCAAGGTCACAGTGACTCAAAACAGTAAAATTGTTTCCGGATGATAACTCAAGAATGCTTACGCATAGGATCATAAAACTTCATAGGAAGATTGATCATGACTGGCAGATGAACCCTATTGATTTTCAGGTCACTAGGTCAAAGGTCAAGGTCACAGTGACTCGAAATAGTAAAATGGTTTTGGGATGATAACTCAAGAATGCTTACACCTAGGATAATGAAACTTCATAGGTACATTGACCATGACTGGCAGAGCAGATGACATCTATTAATGTTCAGGTCAAAGGTCAAGGTCACAATGACTCAAAACAGTAATATGGTTTCCTGATAATAACTCAAGAACAATTAGGCCTAGAATCATGAAACTTTATTGGTACATAGATCATGACTGGAAAATGACCCCTATTGATTTTCAGGTCACTAGGTCAAAGATCAAGGTTACAGTGACCAAAAACGTATTCACACGATGGCTGCCACTTCAACTGACAGCCCATATGGGGGGCATGCATGTTTTACAAACAGACCTTGTTTAAAAAGAGCAATATCGAAGCAATAAGTCCAGAATGACTTCCCCTTGAATATGAGAATATTTTGAAATCCCACTTGTTTACGCAATTAATTCCACAGTTTTCATCCGATTATTTCAAAATGTGCACAGTATCTTTATATCAATGATGATTTGAACCCTATTGAATATGAGCAGTATCGGAGAAATAAGTACACAACAATCTCCCCTTGAATTTGAGAAAATACTCCTTGTTTGCGCGTTTAAGTACACAGTTTCCATCTTATTATTTCCAAACTTGCACAGTGTTCATAGCAGTAGAGCGATTCAGGCCCTCATGGGCCTCTTGTTAGGAATTGGATGCTCAAATTTAAGATTTTGATTTGTCAGATGTAGCACTTTCATAATATATGCCTAACTAAAAAAGTCATTTTTTTACCAAATGGGTTAAAAATCTCGTTCCCAGCCACATTTCTTAGTTAGAAGGTGATTTTTTTCAAGCGGTTCCGTAGTGTAGTGGTTACACGCTCGCTTCACATGTGAGAGGTCCAAGATTCGAGCCCCTGTAGAATCAAATTATTTTATTTGTGTTCTATGTTATATGTTTGTTTTTATGTAGACATTTTAGTTTAAATAAATATGCTGTTTTATTGTAACCATTTTTGTTTATGCCCATGAAATATATGTGTGAGAGGGTGGGTGGGTGTCGGGGTTCGTAAACACATTAAAACTTTTACGGTACATTTTTATTAAAATTAATGGATGCCGCGTGGTGACAACGTTAATTAAAATTTCTTACATCACTTTAATATCTTATAAAAAATACACGTGTTTTTAAATTAACAAATAAATGCAAACAACGCATCTATTATGCATGTATTTTTGTTGTTGTTTATGGTTGTCTAGCATAGGCCCTAAGTAGTATCCCTACCACATATAGAGCGCGAAGCGCGACACTTATTATTGATTGTAACAATGAGTTGTGATAAAGGAAGCAGCCGCTTATCAAGGAGGAGGTGTTCCAGCAACCCGTTTCCCTACAGTCAAGCACTCCTCGGATTTTTTTTTTAAGAACCGCATATAGAGCGCGAAGCGCGACACGTATTACTATCCAGGTGGTATGGACTCTTTGGTATGGACTTTTTTAGGTGACACTGTTAATGCGCATTGTGTGACACTTTTTTCCGTTCCTTAATTAGCGCGAAGCGCGACACGTATTACTATCTAGGTGGTATGGACCCTTTGGTATGGACTTTTTAGGTGACACTATCAATGCGCATTTTGTGAGATGAAGCAGATTTTTTAAAACCTACACAGTTATGTTCCATTAATGAAAATTGCACACTGATGCCAGTAAAAAAAGGAAACCAATGTTAATAAAATGAACTATGGAATATTTGGGGGTTACAACACAAAATCATAGATAATGGTTATTTGGGAGTTATAACACAACATCATAGATAATGGTTATACCAGTATCTTTTTCTATTTTGTTTAAAATAATCGGCCAATATATTAATATTTACAGTAGAAAAAAAATCGTTCCGTGTAACTTCATTGAGTGCCTTTTACACTGAAATTCCCGACGCCCTTTGATGCTTTGCATCAATAATTATCTTGCACAAAATTAAGTTATACATTTGTGTTATATGCCTACAATGATTATTATTTGATAATATATATTATATCGGTAAAGTAAAAGTTACTATGGGTAAACATATAATCTTCAAAATTTTAAATATATAGAATTTACTTTTTGCAGATAAATCCATTAGTTTTGCAATGTTCATATATTTTTAGGCTTGCAAATGAAGATTAAGTACAGCATGATGATAGCTTGACACACCCAATTTGCTCAAGATCACCACTTTGGCATTTGGATGAACAAGTTTACTAACATTGCTTTAGAAATTCTTCAGGTAGACTCAATTATTGGGTACAATTTGGCATGTATTAAAGTATATACACGTATTTGAAAGACACATATTTGCAATTAACAAATTAAAATACTTGTCCACTGAAAGCGAAGCATGCTTTTATTGCACAGTTTTAAATATCTATGTCTATATCTATTTCTGATATATTGCAAGGCTTTTTGGTTCTATTTTTCACCGTAAGATTCCATCATATGATTGTTGCAGTGTGTAGGCTGGGTTGATATACACATGGAAGTGATTAATTTTAATAGTTTATGCCATTTTTAGTATATTACAAGAGTTGGAAAGTTGCGTGGAAAGATATATATGAGCGGTCACAACTCCCTACCTATTGTAGGAGACGTTTGATTTCTCCGACTGGGGGATGTTTGTGCAATTGAAGGGACTATCAGCACCATTAAATTGCGTTCAATTCAACAGATCCTGGAATTGTTACCTGCATTGAACTTGACAATGTTAAGGAAACTAAGTTTTACTTATTGATAAAAGGTGTCAGCATCAATGAGTTACTGTTGTTACCATTGTCGGTCACAACCTCAGGAGCGGGACGTCCAGCTGAACAACAGTGGAACTTATGTGATAACATACTGGATGTTTGCAGGTGACACGTGTTGACAAATTTAACATGCCTATTCAGTATTGCATGATGTTGAAAGGCCTGGTAAAGCAAATAAAAGAACAGTATATTCAGGTTGGTTTATAGCACATGTTCATAATTTGATTAATTTTGCTTTTTCTTCATTGGTTATACATATACTATGTAAATGGACAACTTTCAGATCTCTTATGTAACTATACCAAGGGTCAGTTATGTATTTGTAAAAAGATTGTTTAAGCAATGTTAAATGTGCATGATGAGTAATTAGTACATTTACTTTCAGACTTGTATTTGTTCTTAAAATGAATTAATATTTTTTTACAGAGGTTTTGTCGTGCAAATATGAACGAATTTGCATACAATTAATTAATTGTGTACAATATATTTAACGATAGTGCAAGATATTTTTATTTCGGGAAAATTGGTTGTTTTGTAATTATTTTTTAATTTTAATTGGTCAATATGACTACAAAGGGTGTAATTCAATAAAATCTGAATTGCATTTTCATATGCATAATTACAAACATTTTAATTCAGGTATTGTATTTGTAAAAAAAATATGACAATTACACAATTATTGAACAGCCAAAGACCAAACTTGTGTTCTATGGTCTTTGTTTAATTATTAGTTTCCATGGCAACCAACAAAACATGTTTTGATATTCATATGAAAGTGTTTTAAATGTGTATTGTGTGTATACAAATGTTTGACATGTTAAACTCAATTTGCAATGACAATAGTTCACATATATATTTAGCATCTGTTGAAAGGTTAAGTCAAACACCTTAAGTCAGTATAGTATGTTTGTGCATTTACTGACTACACAAAAATGCTGTAGTATAATTATCATTGTTTAGAACGTACACCTGAAATATGAATATTAAAAAATTGCAAACAATTTACATATGATTTTTAGCTCGACTATTATTTATGAAATATATATAGTGGAGCTATCCTACTCACCCCGGCGTAGGCGTTCCCGTTAGCGTTAGCGTGCAGATGTTAAAGTTTGCGTACTACCCCAAATATTTCGTATGTCCTTTGACATATTGATTTCATATTTTGCATACTTCTTAACCAACATGATCCCAATCTATAAACAAGAGCAGACAACTGTATCAAGCATTTTGACAGAATTATGGCCCAATTTATACTTAGATAATTGAACATTTTGCTTAAATTGCCATAACTTCTTTATTTATGATCAGATTTGATTCATACTTTGACAAAACAACACTTACCTGACATACCACAATGCACTCCACCCAAACCATCTCCCATGCCCCACCCCAGAATCCCCCCCCCCCAAAAAAAAATGTTCCTTATTTTTGAAAGATCATCTATTAAATGATCACACACCCACATTATACCCCCCCACACTCTCCATGATGGCTTACGTTCTACTGTCAAGAACTCGAATAGTCGAGCGCGCTGTCCTCTGACAGCTCTTGTTTATATTTTGTGTTATGGTAAATTAAATAATTACAGAAAAATAATTGTATTGAAAAACATCAAATGTCAAATTCTGTTACCATGGAAACCATATTTAAAAATCAGAGGACACACTTACAATGTTTGTATATATCCTATTAAGAATAAAATGCCCTTATGACATAAAGTAAGAAAATATTGCTGTATATTGATCATCTACTAGTGTTTTTCTCTTATTAATTTTTTTGTAAGCATAATTGCAAAATATGAGTCATTTTGCACTCAACAGTGGTATTAAGTTAAGGTCAATATCTCGAAAACTAACAATGAGAGTCTAGAAACCTAATTTGTTTTGCTTTTTGTTTCTAAAAGAAAGTGGACGTGATTTTTGAGCCATAATACCCATTTTCCCAGCCACTTCCACATATATAATTGCTTATGGTACTGATTATTCTTTCAGTTGAACTATTTAAAATATGTGTCTTCGTAATTTGCCTGTCGCCTGGAGCTTTTATATGTAATGTTAAACACAATTTATTAACACCTTTAAGAAAGCAATCGCGAATCGCAATTACTCTAAAAATAACGCAATCACAAATAATTGATAATAAGAGCTGTAGAACTTTTTGATAATAATTCAGTAAACGTTTGACGAAATGATGTATCGTTTTATTGCACCGTGTTTGTCTTTTCAGCTATTCTATTTTGTTAGGTTGTTTTCTACCATGTTGAACTTGTACTACTACTCCGTTTGTGTTACGGTATTCTGCTGATCTTTTTTTTCTGCTGAACATTCCTTTTTCTTGCAAATGTTATGCTATCATTTACGTTTTGATTTAGCTATTTGTCTCGCTTCACGCACTATGTCAATGCTAAAAATAACGATATGAATGACAATTGAACAAGAAACATACATTATGCACAAGTAACAAAACAAAACAGGATATATACAAACGGGTAATCAATTTTATGTAAAACTATTTCCTCTGATTAAACAAAATTGAAAAAGCTTACGATTGCGAACGGTCAAGGATGTTGTAAAATCCAAGTTGTGTATACCAATTCGTCAGCTCGCTCAAGCTTAAATGAAAATATATAGAATATACATATATTGACAATATCTCTTTTTAAAAAGTATGTGCATTGTCGTAGCTATAGGCAAAGTAAGCCGAGGCAGTAAAGGGGTTCTGCGGAATGCCATTTTGACATTTTTCAATTACATATAACTGGTTAACGTATATTGTCATTGATTCATTTTCTTTATTATGTATCTTGTTTGTTACCATGCAAATCGGCAAATGGTTACAGCTTTGGGGAAATAACACAACTTAACAGGGAATGAACAAAAACTAAGGATCAAGAAATCTTATCTCTGATTATAGAGACGCATCGTCGTATTCGTTTTAAATGTATTCCGTACGGTAATAGATACCTTTATATAATTCAGAATTGTGTGCGAGTACACGGTGTGAAAACCTAATGCATTTAACATCTTTTTTAAACTTCATGCGAAAGACAACAAGATTTAACGGTTATCAAGCCTGGGAGTTGAATTGTTAGGTTTAGTACATTACCAGTAGACTACTTAAAGGTGAACATAATTATTAAACGAACACATCTGTTTACCACCTCTATTAAACTCCTTACTCGTAACATACAAGCCTTGGGTTTGTGTTGAGAAAGACTAAAAAGACGCGAACAGGAACATCAAGCACGCCTGGAGGTCGCGGACTACGTTGGACATATTTTGAGGTGAAATCCGAGTTAAGGCTAACTTGCGGAGACCATGCAGCAGGAACGCAATCATTCGCCGAAGGGACGCAAACGCGATATGTTTTCCATAGAGGCGCACAAAAATGGTTCATGGATGGCGCTTTACCCTGCGGCGACCCTTCTTCGCTCTCAATATGTCGATTGAGTTATACAAAGCGACTGTAAAGTCTATCACGTTTTTACTTCGTCAGCAATCTTGTGACCGACTCTGCGACTATAACCATTCATCCATTCTATATTCATTGTTTTCGTCATAGCCTTTTTTCACAATACTTGCGTTTCTTCCATATTTATTCAGCGTTCGTATTGTGCTTTTCGCTCGATACTAGAATTTAACTGGTGATCAGCAATAATTCGCAGTAAAGGGCTTTGGACAGAACGTCTGCAAATGAGCATTTATTGTAGAAAAACAATTTGTCACGATGCTAAGATCATTCTTTTTGCGGCATTTTTTATCAAAAAAGTTCAATTACACGCTTTGTTTGAGACGTTGACGAACCTGATTTAAGTTATGGAATTGTAGTTAAATTAGCATAATGATGGGAACTAAGAGGCCTCAAATTGCCCACATAAACGGCAACTTGTATTATTCGACAAAATAATGTTTAAAAGGTTTCAGAGTTATGTTCTTCTTTATTCAGATTCTAGAGGAGGCAGTGTCTTCGTCTTGCCATAGCATGGCAGCGACGCTTTGTCTATATTATGTCCTCTCTTAGTGTCTTCGTTGTTGATTTGTATGGGAGCAAAGAAGTGCACAACGATAAAACGATAAAAAAGGGCCGATTATTTATATTCGGTCCTCAGAATGTGTGCGCGTGACGTTCAACTGGAAAAAAATGGCGTCCACATCCAGTCTTAGCCATAAAAAAGTAAAACATCTACTTGTTAGTGTTCTACTCATCGAAGTTGTGTAATAACCATGTTTATTTTCGTAAAGTTTAATTTGCTTCCATGACGAGTTAAAATTCTGGACACATTTCTTCATCGCCATCTATTTTTTCCATTTTTAAGCACTGGATGTAAGCAGGCAATTCTTTGTGGATATACATTCTTTGATCGACTGCCAAAGGAACGACTTATTCATCGAAGAAATTACCCTTTTAATTCAACATCGATTTCCTTCGAACAGTTAAAGAACAATTCACTGACACTTTTCTTAAATTTAATTCATCAATTGTTCAACAAAACATCGCGTTATTCGACATTTTAACGAAATCGAAAATTCAGTCTCACCAGTTTCATTCCTGTTTTATATCAACACTGTTATTCACATTCATAATATTATAATAATCCATCGTAAATTCACACACTAATTGTTCGATGCTTAAAAAATATTAAACTGTAAAATAAAAACACTTCAAGTCCGATTTGTTGTTGTCCTTATATCCAAAGCGTCTAGCTATAGTTTCATCATTTAAATTACGTCACATGAGATTCGTCATAAATTGTGTAATCAATTCAATGAAAATATAAGTACGGAAAGCTGGTTCTTCATAAATTTTAGTCAGCGACCATAGTATGATTTTATGACTCAAAACCTGTGCCCATCTATAATTTAGTATATCACATATCGTTACTATAAAATGTAACAAAATGACGTCGCTAGCGGGCCGTTATTCGTATCTAGCGGGCCAATATAACTTATATCAGCCCTAGGGCCGATTTTTCATATCAGAAAAGAATGGGATCGCGCGGCTAATACTGAACAATATGGCGTCCACACTCATTATTAGCCATAAAGAAGTAAAACATCATCTACTGGTTATTGTTCTACTCACCGAAGTTGTGTTATAACCGTGTTTATTTTCGTAAAATTTAATTTGCTTCCATGACGAAGTAAATTCTGGACACATTTCTTCATCGTCATCCATCTTTTCCATTTAAAAGGACTGGATGTAAGCAGGCAATTCTTTGAGGATAGCCATTCTTTGATCGACTGACAAAAGAATGACGTATTCATCAAAGAAATTACCATTTGAATTCAACATCGATTTCCTTCAAACAGTTAAAGAACCATTCACTGACGCTTATCTTAAATTTAGGCATAATCCATCAATTGTTCAACAAAACATCGCGTTATTCGAGTCGACATTTTAACGAAATCGAAAATGCAGTCTCACCAGTTTCATTCCAGTTTTATATCTCAACACTGTTATTCACATTCATAATATTTTATTAATCCATCGTAAACACACACACTAATCGTTCGATGCTTAACAAAATATTTTACTGTTATATTAAACACTCCAAGTCCGATTTGTTGTTGTCCTAAAATCCAGAGAGTCCAAGTAGTTTCGTCATTGAAATGACGTCACATGAGGTACGTCATAAATTGCGTAATCAATTGAATGAAAATAAAAGTACGGAAAGCTGTTTATGTATAATTTTTCGTGAAGGATCAAAATCGTATTATATGTGATATAAACGATAACACACGACAGAGCTGGGCCGGGCGTCTACAATCGGCCCTTGCCGAATAATGGCCCTCGATTATAGACGACCGGCCCAGCTTTGCCGTGTGTTATTGTCTAAATAAAAGTAAAATATATATTATAGACGTTAATACACGGCTGAGCCGGGCCGGGCAGTGATAATCGGGCCGTTATGCTCCCTGCGGGCCGATTATCACTGCCCGGCCCGGCTCAGCCGTGTATTATCCCTAAATATTCAAGGAGATTGAAAATCAATGTCAGAGCAGGCGAAAGCTTTATTTTAAGTGAAAATTCGTGAAAACAGTTAGAAAAAAGTAACGAGTCCCCTGTCGGTTTTATAAGTGGGGACTATACGTTTATTCTACGTCCTTTCGTCCATCCATCTGTCTTGCAGACCGTGTGGAAGAATTGAAATATTCTAATAACATAAGACATAAGATATCATCCTGAAACTTGGTATACGCATCCAGCTGTAGGTTTTCTGTACGTCTGATTGTTAATCCTTCACCCGGTTCATCCGACCATCCGTCTGTCCATCCGCAAAAGGTCATTAACCAAAATTTATCATATAGCTGAATTCTGTGATTTATCAGAAAACACTAAAGATTCGTGGAATAAAACTTGGAATGATTCTAAAGTGTTTTGTGGAAAGCATGCAAGATCTTGTGCCTTTTAACAAATATTAAAGGTAAGTGTTATTGTGTTGCTACAAATAAAAGAATTACACTTAATATTGTAATTTCTCAACAATAACATAAAACATATAGTTCTTATTCTTACTTATTCTTATAGCAAATAAGGCAAAATAAAAATGTTGCCGAGCCCGGGATTCGAATCCGTGACATCTGGTATCAAAATGTTTATTATTTTACCGATTTCGAATGATGATTATCCATTAATGAATGTTGGTAACATTTTTCTCAGTCAGGGGTCTTTTTGCACTTGTAAAATCATAATGCATACATTATTTTTCAATTTATGATATTTGTTTTGAAAATAGTAATTTTACTGAACTATGAACAAATCCCTTTCATAAAACCAGAATTACGCGTTTCGATGAAATCGTTCGAAAGGTTTATATGAAATAATCACTTAAATATCTCAGTCATGAGTAAATATTTTGATTTATAATTGTACATGTTGTCATTTGACAACAGTATGTGCAAGCAAATGATAAAATCATTCATCGTGACGATCGGATGCTTCAGCAAGTGGGGAAGGTAGCCTGTAACATGCCGATTTCGCTTTTATGCTCCTGAAATTTTATACGACACATATTGATTTTTAAATTAATTTTATGTTTTCCTGGTGTATCAACCCACCTATAATGGAGAAATTAAAATAAAATTAGAATCATAGCGCGTTTCACCAATTTCACGTGCAAAAAGATGAAACCGCATCTATCCCACGTGCAAAAGCGCCCCATTGTCACGGATGAATTATTTTATCGTAATCATGCACAGAATATACTCAAATGATCACATGTGTTATTTTAAATCAAACTCTTAACTCATTTTTAAGTTATTCAAGTTTGAAAAGTGTTGCGTTAGAAGTCGCAAGTGTACGTCATATTCACTTTGTTACATTTGGACACGTTCCTCTTCACACGACCCGTAAGAATTTACAAACGTTACCATGAAGTGTTCCAATGTTTATTAACTTATTCACTTCAGTAGTTGAAACAGTACCACGCACAGAGCGGGCATAGAAGGCATATCATTTGTTGTTGTAGCGAGGTCATTAGGCCTCGCTTTTCTTTTGCATTTTTCGAACATCGGAAAGCGTTTATGTTAAAGTATAATCAACAAAAATAAATCTCAATGAAAACTTTGTGGACTTATGAACGTTGTTGTGTTCCAACGACTATGCGACAACTATATTAATTAATAGTACTATTACGCCAATTTTAATATAACTCTATCTCCATCTGCTTTTAAAAATATTTAATGTTAGGAAGCTTGTATGTTTCCCATATTATGTATAAACTTGATGCTGGATAGATACATCAAGAGATACACGCTCAGTTATATTTTCAATACTCAAACAAAAAATAATACAAAACTATTGTTGCCATTGACAGGTTCAAAACCCTTCAAACGCATCGTACTTGTTCTGTTATGTATTATGTAACTGCATGAATATTTATTGGAAAATTCAAAACATAATGTGAATGAATAAATAAAATATGTATAATATATTTCAGATAATATAACAATCTTTGTATCTAAGCGTAACAAACATAACTCAAGAAACGTGTAATATAATGTTAACAGAAATTATTTAAATTATGCTGTTGACCATATCTTATGGTTTTGCGTTTGTCAGCGCACCAAATAATCAACAAAGGTGTTGTAAATAAGCAGATAAACAATGCAAATTACCAAATTGTATTGATGCATACTTGATTTTGACTGCATAATTATCTGCATCTAAAATGTTTACTTGTTTTACTACAGTTTTGAAAAAAAAGTGTTATGTTATTTGTTATTTAATCATTGGATACTTTGCTCATGGAATTGAGAAACATTGGCGCGGCCGAATGAGAATGAATATGCTCTTTACAAAGTTGCATTAAACCAATTATCGTTTATTTTAAACCAATGCGTTCTTTGTCTGACAAAATGTTTTGACAGGTATTCGGACTTTTGTTCCTTGATGTTTTAAACCAACGGTCGATTGACACTCTCAGCGCTTTGATTGTGCAGCGTGAAGCCGCCGAATGAATTGCATCTGGTTAACAAATAGAATTAAAACGTTATGTATTAAAACACCGTCGACGCCAAATATTTATTAAAACAACCATTATGACACAAATTGTACGTAGTTTAAATTCGTTTGTTTCGTTGCTTTTTAACCGGTTTTTTAACATTTAAACAACGTTGCATTTCTGATGTTAAATAAAAGCACACAAACTATGATCCGCATCTTATCATGAATGATGCATTACAAATAATTTATAATTCGTCAATATCGAATCTTTGTAATTGCTTAAAGTGAACATGTATTTGTATGTTGGTCAAAATAAAAACGAAACTGAAACTACATTCCTACACAAGAATAAGTGGTCACCTTTAGAATGTTGCAATAACTTATATCGACTATATGTTGTTATAATTAGCACTGAATTGTATTTTCTTTTTTGTGGTGTTTTTACTGTCTGGACAATTACGCCCCATTTATGCATAAACATCGTCGACGACATTTTCCCGACAGGCTACACCGAGTAAACGTACACAACTGTATAAAAAGTAAAAAAAGAACGTCTTGTTTTTGACGTCGTTTCATTTTTCATTTTCACTTGTTTTCAAAACTTTTGAAGATCGTTCAACATTCAAGTAATATGCACGAAGCCTCCATCACGATTGCATCGAGGATACTTGACCAGTGTTAATTCAGATTCATCGGTTCGGACACCACTTGTCCTGTCCTGTAAACAAGAAGTCGGAAATTTTGTGAGCGGATCGACGAGTGTAATAAAATTGTAAGAAATGACCAAGAGTTACAGATCTGGTTTACTAACCAAAAATAGAATATGACAAAAACACGCTGAAAAAAGCCCATAAGCTGGTTGCTGTCATTACTACATTCCGCGTGACAACACCCCTTTGCAAAATGGTCATTTTTTGTAATCAATTAAATTTCGTTCCTTTTACCATAAACATGTTAAAGTTATGGATTTTCAAAATTGTTATTTCAAAGGTTTAAATGTTTCGCGTAAAAATAACGTTTATGTAGTGAAGCTTTAAAAACCTTAAGCACGAGCTTTTAACTGTAGGGCTAATGAACTTAATTGGAACAGGTGTTCCGTTTCGGAAGTAGGTATACACGAATGACACCATGGTCATTGATTTGGGGAATATTGTCTACTGCAAAGGTGTTTGGATAGAGACATGAAAGAAAGACAACTCTGCTGTAAATTTTACATTTTCCTAATTTGTTCTCGCCCGTTACATGAAAGATTTAGAAGCACTCGTTTAGTTCGACTTATTTTAAATATTTTACAATATATATATATATATATATATATATATATATATATATATATATATATATATATATATATATTTATATTTGACATTATACTCTTGGACCTACAAATGGTGCAATAGGAGCTATTACGTTTGTGTATCGAAACATCGAATGAATCTTTATCACTGGCTAATGGGTATCTATAAAAGACAATAAACCCAACAGTAACAATAAAAAGACTGACATTGATAAAGAGTATTACACTGTGTTTGTGGCTTTCACATAATTTTTCAATATCACGAATTCAAGTATGAATAATATTATACATGTCCATGCGTACATTAATACCGTAGGTCTGACTTTAAAACCAAGGTGCTACCATCCAAGCCCATCTTGTTCATTGCTTCAGTTGAAAGCATTTAGGCACAAGCCCGTCTGATTCGTGTTGGTGAGGCAGACCGCCGTCAGTTAGTATGGGATCCGTCGGGAAGGAAAAGGTGACAAACGTGGAAGTATTTTTTATAAATGTAAACAATTATTAAACGATTAATTGATGTGTAAACTGATTATATGCGTTGCTTTCTAGTTTGTTTTATATTTGGTTTTTGTTTAACATTGCTTAAGTGAATTTTCGTTAGGATGGGTGGATGGATGGGCAGATTGACGGACTGTTTGATGGATGGGTGGATGGATCGATGGACTGATGGGATGATGGATGGATGAATGAATCGATGGATAGGTGGGTGGGTGGGTCGGTCGGATGTTGTGTGGATTTTTGTGGTTGGGTGGTTGGTTGGGTGGTTGGGTTGGTTGGTTGGGCTTTTGGTGGGTGAGTTGTTCGGGCGGACGGATAGATGTATGGATGGCGGATAATTAGTGCTTTTGTATCGAGCAGATTTCCTTCCGAACCTAATTCGAGTAAGCTATGCATACCATAGCTAAATAATAAAGGAGGTTGAAAATCAATCTCAGAGCAGGCGAAAGCTTTAAACTGAAAATTCACAATAGCAGTTAGAAAAACGTTATTAGTCACCTATCGGTTTTACTAGTGGGGACTTAACGTTTATTCTTCCTCCTTCCGTCCGTCCGTCCAAGTGTCTTTCAGATCGTGTGCAAGAATTTAAATATTGTAATAAAAGATATAATCATGAAATTCGGTATACACATTTTTAGTAAAACTTGAAACAATTTAAAAGGGTTTTGTGGACAGTATGCAAGATCTTTTGCTTTAACCAAATATTAAAGGCCATGTCAGTGTTATTGTGTTGCTAAAAATAGAAGAATTATACTGAATAGTGTAATCTCTCACAAACAAGATAAGATATGTTTGTTAAGTTCGGTATTCAGATTTAAAAAAGATATAAGCTTTTTGTCTGTCTGCCAATCCCTTTATCTGTTCATCCATTCAACCATATATCCCGACGTAGGAAAATGAAATAACTTGACAAGTGCAAGAATATGAGCATGAAACTTGATAAACCTATGTATTGCCATGCGTCTGTTAAAGGAACTTGTTATCATATTTTTGTAATATCTGAAAAGAGACAGTTTATATGTTTTCTAACAAATCTATTATGTTTTGAATAGTCAAAACTTATTTTTATAGCAAATAACGGGTAAATAAAAATGTTGCCAACCCCGGGATTCGAATCCGTGACATCTGGAATCAAAAGATAATGCGCTACCACTGCGCTACACAAGAAATAGTATTTTCATCAATGAAACACAAACGCTATAATAGTATGCGACGTATTCTCCATATGCTCAATGAAAAGCATTACAAGCGTTGCATTATTTTACTGATTTCAAATGATGATCATCCGTGAATGAATATTGGTAACATAGCAGGGGTGTTATTGCTCTTTCTTAACCCATTTATGGCTAGTGAACTCTCACATCATTCTTAATTGAATCAATGTATTTCCAACATTAGGGATTTCTAGTATATTTATTTCTATATTTAGAATATTTCTTACAGAAATTACTTTAAGCAAACAGCGCAGACTATTATGAGACGACTCATCAGGGTCTACGGTGTTTGCCAAGGCCTTTTTTCTAGACACTAGGCATAAATGGGTTAAACAGGATGCATACAATATTTTTCAATATATTATATTTATTTTGAAAATAGTAATTTTACTTAACTATGAACAAATCCCTTTCATAAAACCAGAATAACGCGCTATGGTGAAATGTTTCGAAAGGTATATAGGGTTTAATCAATATACTCGGTAAATGCATGATTAGCTATGCTACGGTAATTAACACAATCATTTAAAAAAATGTTTACAAAAATGTATTAAAACTGCTGTGCTAAAGTGACATTGGATCTCATTTTGTAACATTACCTGCCTGTTGATAGGGGATATCCTAGCTGCTGGAAAGAACAAAGCTAACGTCATTGCAGTTAAAAAAAGGCGACCCTAACTAGCGAATAGCTTTCGTCTTATATCATTGCTTAATGCGATGGAAAAGTGTTACGATATTATAATATGTAGCTATGTGTTAAATCATATTATTAGTTACAAAATACCTCATTTAGTCCGGCTTTTTCCTTGGTGACTCTACCTAAAACCAACTTACTTATATATACGATACGTTTTGCAAAGCCCTTGGCAATGGCTATAGGTAAATGCTATCTGTTGCGACATTAGTTCAGAGTTTGATAAGGTCTGGCACCTGGGTCTATTACATAAACTGAGTGTTCTTGGCATCCGTGGAACGTTAAACCCTTGGTTGTAAATTGTCTAAATGGAAGACGTCAAGGCGCAATTCCTTACTAGGCTTCTCTTTATGCCGGTAAACCCCAGTTTTTTAGGGCCCGTATTATTTCTTATCTTCATAAACGATATTGTTATTGACAGTAAAAATAACATTTATTTGTTTGCTGACGACACAGCCCTATACATTATAATTGATGACCCAAACACTTTAAATGTATAATTATAAAACGATATCAACCGAATATCTGATTTTAGCCTTAAATGGCATGCGTTGTTTAACCTTCCAAATCTAAAAAACTTGTATTCTCCAGAAAACAACAACCGAATATAATTTAGCAATGTTGTCTACGCCAATACCTGAAGTAATCTCCAATAAACATCTTGGCGTTTTCTTTCTTTCAAATGATTGTAAATCGCACATCCTTACTTAACATATAACAGATCAAGCATGGAGTCGAATGATTATTATGCGCAAACTGAGTTTTAAACTTGACCGCAAATCGCTTGAAATAATTTCTACGTCATTAATTCGAGTTATGATTTATTTTTCAATATCAATTTTGTAAAAGTTATGTGTTTTTCAAACCCTGGAATATGAGCGAGAATAATTATAAAACGTACACAAAAAGTTTAGAAATACAATGTCAGAGCTGAAAAATGTTAAACTGTCCACTAAGTTTTGCCCCTGTCCGTGTGTCCTTACGTCTGACCTTGTGCTAGGAAAAAACGTTTTTCTTGATTTGAAACATATATATAATCAAAATTAATACCATCAAGTTAAATGTTTTTACAGTACAAACGTTTTAAAATGAAGATTATGCGTATACTCTATGCGCCAATATCATACATTTAACTCCAAAATCTTGGAGAGAGTTGGTACATTTGCAATGTATTATCACAGAACTTACGACCAATTTTAGTTACGGCTGATGATTAACCTCAGAATACATATGCATGTGAGATTAATATGTTCATGAATAAAGGATACATTAATGAATCCAAGAAAATTAATCGAACTACTGAAATCAACAAGTAATAATGGTTAATGCCCAGTGATAGTCCATAATAGTTTTCAAAAATTATATCGCAACTTACATTTGTCGTACCTTTTGTTAAATAAAACGAGCCCCTAGAGAATTTAACCTCAAAGACCAACACATACACCCACTTCATGAATTTATTGTAATGCTTGTTTCAAATAAACGATGAGTCAACGTAAAGGCTTGATACCCGGGCCCTCTTTTCTTGCACTAAAAAGAACGAAACTCATGATGATATTTTAAATACAAAGCATAACATTTCACGTTTATCAATTTATTACTTTGCTTCGCATTTATTCCTTCTTTTTATATAGTATTGTATTTGACCGACAACACTTTACTTAATTAAAATGCATGCGGACCGGATTTGATACTTACAATTTTTTACAACACATTTTGCAACTTGGTGTCGGACTGTTCGTACAGTTACCAAGGTCCTCTATGCCTTTACATCGGCACACTGAAACATAGCACGTATATGCACGAATAAAGCTATTGAAATACACAATTGACAGGAAATTATTTAAGAAGCTCTCTAAACTAATTCATAATGTCTGATGTCAAATTTGTATTAAAAAATACATCATAGGCATAAAAATAAGTCCCGTATGTTTGCTTCTTCAAACACAAACTACCACAAATGACCAAATGTTAAAGGGGCCTTTTCACAGATTTTGGCATGTTTTGAAGTTTGTCATTAAATGATTTATATTGATAAATGTAAACATTGGATACAAAAGCTCCAGTAAAAAATCAAGAATACAATTTAAAAAAAAAAAGGTAACCCTCAGCAGGGCTCGAATCACTGACCGCTGGAATCCTGGCGTAAAAAGTCTACCACTTAGAACACTCGGCCTTTCTTCCAAACAATTGCCCGATGTATTTTATACTTTGTATATGCAAATCTCGTAGTTTCACAAAATAAAACGACAACAACAGAACTCTCCAAATTATTAATTCGTTTCGCATTGCAACGTTTTAATATTTTCGGGTTTCAAATCGTCATAATATGCATATACTGGCTATTTTAGAGCATGATAAATGTTCAGTATTACTATTTCCTCACAAATATCATAACTAAAACGAAAATTTGCGAATCTGAACCAACTTTTTTCAATTTTGTCAATTTACCCAAACGTGAAAAGGCCCCTTTAAATCCTTATAAAAGAAATTAAGTCGCTTAGCATTATTTGTTCGTGATCTAAAGTAATGTTTATAGTTGTATATACCGGTAGTGTGTATATATGTATATACATGTAAAGTTATATTTGAACACTCTCCTAGCAACTGTTGGAATTGATCGAAAGATGCATGAGACAAAAAGGTTTTATTAATCTTTATTTTTTACAGTCTCCAATATATGCACTATATATATATAGCAATATTTGTATGTGATATAGAGCAATTCAAGACCGATCGCTGCTATGTAAATTAGCCAATCATATACAATGTACCTTGACATAAATGGCGGTCAAGCTTGTTCGGTTTACATTATCTAATATGATTACCGGTGTATAATATAAACAATATATTTTTGTTTTGGAAATGTTTATCGCGTAATGTAACAGGTTATGGTCGGTTTTTATATGGTTCTTACGGGCGTTTCCCGATTTGTGTAATATTAGCGCACCAAAAGAACATCTCTGGTAGATGTAGCCGATAAAATTTATTACGCACTAACATGTTCCTGCGAGTTTTGTTAAAGTTTGTATACAAAATTAACATTTTGTAATTCAAAAAAATAGAAGTGCAGATATACGAGGAGAGTTTCGTGGAAATTACATAGATGTGTTCTTTACATTATTTTTTATTAATGAGTTCATGGTATAAGTAAACGGTGTTTTTTTTTCAAGGCAACCCGCGTTTAACTAAATATTCGTTTGCGCACGCGCGTCAAGATATGATGTGCCAGAGCGCGCTAAAGTACCTTCAAACCAGCATGGAATATTATAACTATGTAAGGATTAGTATATTTACTTAGCAATTGAAAAACGAATTGAGGGAGACGAATTCTTTAGCGGCAATCTTTTATAGCGTGGAGAAAGGAACAGTTATTATCGCCTTAGGTAACCATGCGAGGGCAAATTTTTTTTAAACAGATTATAGGCTACCATCGTAGAAAGTTTGCGATTTAAATGAACCTGTTTTTATGATATAAAGCACCATTTGACCGATTGACCGCATTTGTGAATCATAAACCTCGGATTGTTGGCTAATTACATAACTAACACATTCTGAAAACTGAATACTTCAACTAACCAATAATATAATTTAGTAGATGTACTTACTCAACTGGGCAATATCGGAGCAGCACCAGTAAAGGGAGCATGAACCGATAGGTTCAGAAAACAGCCCACAGTGTTCGTTCGGGTTTTTACACCTAATAATATTTGGATCTGGACAGTGAATGGCTTCGTCTAAAATCAGAAAAGACTATGTAAAGCACATTTAGATTTGGGTCCCGGCAATAAGCAATGATTATATACAATTATCTTTTCTTACTCTGATCATTGTATATGCTTTTGTCCAAAGCATTCATAGATTACAACCTTCCTAATACATTTTTGTACCAGAATATCAACGAAAAAAGAATTTAATTTGACAATAGTTTTGTTCACACAATCAAAACGTATTTATGTAAACAGGAATGTACGCTGATGGTATTTTGTGTAAATTGTTCATACGACACTTATAAGGGGACATATGTTTTGGTTCAGTAACAAACAAGTAGTAAATGTTTCTCTTTCTGCATACTGATTATATAAACTTAGTTGTTATTAATTTCATTGAAGGAAACGACTTTTGATTTGAGAGATAATCAATTTTATAGGAATATACTAGTTATTTATTATAATGTATACGTAGTAACTTGGTGTTTCCGTACTAATTAAAAAAAAAAATTCCTCGGAATGCACCATTTTCGACTATTTCCGGTGGAAGAGTGTTATGAGGAGTGATTGATAGGTCACGACTTGTTATCGTCTGTTTTCAGTTTCAAAAAGTAAACGTAATTCATCTCGAAAGTTGGCTTCAAAAACACCATAGCAGGTTATTGAAGCTGAGCATATATATAGGAACGGAGTAAAAACTTCTTTGGATTGTAAAGCCACACACTTTGAAATGGAATACATGTTAATCAATACATATAGATTTGAAAGTGTGAAAAATTGTCATTAAATCTATAGCCTAGATAGCAAGTAATTTATTTTATTTTTTTAAATTTTAAAACCTAAAGTAGGATTTCTATACGTATACATCCATTTCGACAAACGCGATTATTTTTAAGTTTTAAAGAGCAAAATGACGGATTTCTACCTTGTAACTACCATATATATTCTAATTGGCATAGATACAATTAAATCTTTAGCCTAGTTAGCAAGTAATTTATTTATTTATTTTTAATTTTAAAACCAACAGTAGGATTTCTATACGTATACGTCCATTTCGACAAACGCGATTTTTTTCTAAGTTTTAAAGGGCAAAAAAGACGGATTTCTACCTTGTAACCACCAGATATATTCTAATTGGCATAGATAAAATTAAATCTATAGCCTAGTTAGCAAGTAATTTATTATTTTTCAAATGTATCGTTTTAAAACCGAAAGTAGGATTTCTAGACATATTCGTCCATTTCAACAAACGCGATTATTTTTAAGTTTTAAAGCTAAAAAAATACGGATTTCTACCTTGTTACCACCAGATATATTCTAATTGGCATAGATAAAATATGTTTCTTATCTATACGTAAATTAATTTTCATTTCAAGGTGTGTGACTTTAAAATTAAGTTTGTCCCAACACGAAAAGGCCAAATGTCTTGTGGTTAATATCAATACCGCCATTTTCTCTTCTTCGCCTTTCCCCTAGTCGACTTAGGAAACCCATAAGCAACGATAATTAAAAGATAATACATTATATGAATGTAATTGAGGAGTTGTGTGTGTGTGTGTGTGTATCAGAGTTTATTTTCAGATCATACTTGAGGATATGTTTGCTTTCGTGGAAATACCGTCAAACAATGTTCTCCTTAAAGTTAGACGATAAAGATTTTAATGTCAAAACTCGACAACGGGAGAACATATCCGTGTTTATTACACCTTTTTAATCAAAAGTCAGGGCAGAAAACACCATAGATAAAAAACAAGGGAGGTAATAAACAAGGAAAAAAAGACGTCACTTACTGTGAAAATTATCAGGAATGAATTCCCTGAGAGTTGTCAATAATTCTTCACTTAGCGTATAATAAATAAATAGCATTAACTGCCATGCTTGTTTTAAACATATTCTTACGTTCTTTAATAAATAAGTATCGCATAGTTTTGTATGTAACACTGTCCTATATTTGTTTATGGAACATTTACTCACATTCGTTTACGAATATTAAGAATTAACTCGCATACATGTTTGGTTTAAACAATATTTATTTAGTTCATTGAAAGTACATATAAGCAATACAATACAAACATACATATTATATTTGAGCAATATGCTAGGCAGGTAGAATTGCAGTATTGCTCTACATAAAGGCTGTAAAATACAATTGGACAGAATTGAGAAGGAAGCTCGAGGCTTATACTATGTCTCTCTTCTGTCAGTTAGAAGCGCTGCTGTAATGGTGTAAACAACCAAACGTATAACAACTATTTAAAGACATGTCAAAATTACGAACAATATATTACAGTGATAGATAATTGCATACTGGTTAGAAATGTAAAAATACTATAACTTATAATACAACAAGTATAACAGAGTAATGTAGATAGCATAAGAGCTAATAAGTGGAGAAGGAAAGGGATAGCAGTGGAAGAGTAGAGTTTCAGAATAAGAGAAGTTGCGGTAAGAAAGGAAGCAGTTGCGGGAACGGGGCATCGTAAGCAGAATATGGTTTGTTCCTGAGATAGAAATGGTTTAGAATCTATGACTATCTCGGAAGAAAGACTGAACATGTTTGAATATTAATGAATTTACTTCATAGAGCCGTCTTTAACACCGAAAAGAAGAAGTTGCAAAGTAATGGGTAAGAATCTAGACAGATTGTTAAAAAGGATAACTCTTTTTTCTGTATAAATGGGACAATTGAAGAAAACGTGATATGTGTCTTCAATCGCACCGCATTGACAGTATGGACTTTGTACAATGTTTTTTGAGTACAAATGTTCATTTAAACTGCTACAATGCATTCGTAAACGCGCATGTAGAATATTAGATGTCCGCTCCCCATCGTAGAAATGCTGGGGAATTATTTTCTTATCTTTGCTAAGATTTGCTTTGAATGCATAGAGAGAAGGAGCCGTTCTCACCGATTCCGGTAAATTGTTCCATAAGTTTATAGTTGATGGTAGGAAAGATCGTGTAAAAAGTTGTGATTTGCATTGGATACTGCGAATGTTGTTAGAGTTACGAAGTGGATAAGCAGATCTTTCTCCCACGCTAGAGGGGATAAGTGTGCACATGTATGGGGGTGCTAGTGAATTATACATTTTATAGAATTGGGTAAGTTTATGTTTTGTTCTCCTATTTTTAATGGTTCGAGAGCAGTTTCATTGTATAGGTTTTGCACGGATGCCAAACGTGTTCCCCCGCTGATTATCCTTGCTGCTTCCTGTTGAATCTTCTCAAGTTCTATTTCATCTTGTGTATTAATGTTATCCCATACTATATCAGCGTATTCAAGAATTGGTCTAATAAATGTTGTGTAAATCGATAGAAGGGACTTTCTATCGAGCGTAAACTTGAACGTTCGCATTACATTGAGTCTTTGCCAATCTTTTCTTCTTGACTGATTCAATATGGTCATGCCAGGAACATGTATCAGAAAAAGTTAAGCCTAGATGCTTGTGAGACGAAACATCAGTGATTTGGCAGTCGTTGAAAAAGAGAGGGGGATGGATTTGGCGGTTGATTTTTCTAGATATAACTAAGGATTCGGTTTTGGATGGATTGAAGGTTACCAACCACTTATCAGCCCAGGAATGAATTTTTGCAAGATCAGTGTTAAGGTGATTAGCCGCATCAACAGGGTGTCGACGATGATATATAGCGTGGTGTCGTCTGCAAATAGACGAATTGGACAGTGTATATCTCGTACTATGTCATTTATATAAATGAGAAAGAGGAGGAGCCCTAATATAGTCCCTTGAGGGACACCAGCGTTTATGGGTAATGGGTCGGATCGGCAGCCAGAGATTACAACACACTGGGTCCTCTCGTGTAGGTAGTCTTTTAACCAAGATAGAAGATTGCCCGAGATACCACTAAGCCGGAGCTTGTGGATAAGTCCTTCATGCCATACTCTGTCGAAGGCCTTAGAAATGTCGCAAAAAACGGCTCGAACCTCTTTACCTTCGTCAAGGGCTTTACAAAAGGAGTGATACACAGAGATTAATTGGTTCACAGTGGAATCTTTTGGAATGAATCCTGATTGAGATGGGGTTATAAATTCAATAGCCCTTAAATGGTTAAAAATATATTTGTGGAGAATTCTCTCGAGACATTTACTTAAAACACTTAAAAGGGAGATCGGTCTGTAATTTTCAACATCCTGAGGATCAGACTTTTTGTGAAGTGCACAAACAATTGCTTCTTTCCAGCTCCGTGGGACCCTACCATTACTAATAGAAAAATTGAAAAGATTTTGTAGTGGACCTGAAATCTCAGATGCAATTTGCTTCAGAACTTGACTATTTATTTGGTCTGGACCTGATGCCTTTTCCGTTTTCATAACTTTAATGGAATCCAAGACATCTTGGACGGGAAATAATTTGATCTTCAAAGACGGGGCAATCTGGCTCTTGGGAATGTAGGTTGTGCATATGCGTATTTGGTGTAGTTAAAGTAGATTGAGATTGGAAGAATGAATTAAGAATATTTGCTTTATCAAGGGGTGACTCATATATGGTACCATTATGAAATAAGGGAGGCAACTCGTTTTGTGTGGTGTTTTTATTTGTGAATTTTTTTTTATTATTTTCCAGAAGTCGGATGATGAGTGTTGATTTTCACGTATAAGTTTAGCGAGATTTTCAAAGTGCACTTTTTTTGCTGATCTGACAAGATTATTAACAATATTACGTTATTGGCGAAAGACGTGCCAGTGTCGGTCTAAATTGGTAGCCTTGGCTTTTTTGTATGCTCGTTTGCGGCGTCGGATTTACTTACGAATATTAGTATGTAGCCATGGAGGATCGGCTGTTCTTATTGTACATATTTTGTTCGGGATTGTAGCTTCGCAGAGACTGATAAGTTTACGTGTGAAATTTGAAGTATATATGTCAATATTATTATCACAACAACTGTTCCAATCGAAATTCTGCACAAGTTGTCGTAGATTAGTGTAGTCCCCATCTTTATATCGCCATATTTTACGTTTAAAATTAGATCCAGCTATTCTATTGAAGTTTATGACGCAGTAGACTGGGCAATGAAATCGAAGTTGCTGGTTAAGAAAGGGTTCTCCAACGCCGCTTTTTAGCACTTTCAAGGAAGATTTTACTATAAAAAGATCAAGGATGGAATTCGAGGTTTCAGTAAAATGAGTAGGTTCTTTAATAATCTGTGTGAGATTATACTGTAAAAGAAGGGAGTCCATTTTGATCCTGCACTGTGGTTTATTCATGTCAAGATTAAAATCACCTGTGATAACAATATTCTCAATACCGGTGTCAACGGCTAGTGAGATCGAATCGTTTATGCATTCTAGTAGATAAGGAGAAGAATTTGGTCGTCTGTAGAAAGAGCCAGATAAAAGACGCCTTCCCTTTATACGTAGTTCGACCCATAGACATTCTAGATCATCATTTTGTAGGTCAGGTCGCTCAATGGCAAAGAGATCGGATTTTACGTATACTAGAATACCTCCATGGGGATCGTTTCGTCTATCCCGTCTGAACGGCTTATGATAAGAAGGGAAAAGTAGGTCGTCAGTGTCAACTGTTGAGCTGAGCCAAGTTTCAGTAAGCACTATAATATCAAAATTTTTGAGATCTGCATACAGAATATCTTTCTTGGCGAGGAAGCTCTGAACGTTGTAATGAACAATTTTTAGATGATGGGCAAATGCATCATTTATTGAAGATGAGAAAGATGTACCCGAAGAAGAGGATGACATATCAAGGGAGCTGTCGGGTCCAGGATTTGGATGAACATCGCCTCCTCTAAGAAGAAGGATTGCCAGCCAGCAAACTAACTCGAACATATTCATTTGTTGAAGTCCTTTACTTTTCATTGTACGTGAGTGGAACAAACCTATCCTCATCCTGTACACTCCTATGTCAGTGTACATCATGTAATGCTGAGTGCAAGAAATAATTGGATGAGGAAAAAGCTATCGTGCGCCCGGCCCGCAAGAAGTGAAAGAAGGAAGGAGGATTAATGAGAAGAGAAGAATAACAAAAGTAAACAAAAAATTTGGTCATGTTGATGTTAAAACCTCATTTGATAAATTTATATTTTGGGCTGTATAAGTGATACAGAAAGTGGAGCTTATATTGAATGATCGCGTAGTAACATAATAGTACAAGGATCTACGCAACATGCGCTTCGTACTTGGGCAAACTGAAAAATGACAAGCTTTTTACAAAGCTTGAAGTATTTGCTACTGCGGCGAGTTAACGGGATAGTCTGTGTTTGTACAATGTGCACGATTTCCGCAAGCTGAAAGAATACATGTGCACTAAGTGTGTGGCGAAAGATTGTAGATTACTATTTAGGCACAAGTTAGGAGTGAGTGATCGTGTTAATTGTTTTTTTTTCTTAATACGAGTTTACAAGTTACTTCAGGTGAAATTGATATTGAAATGTGCATCTTATTGGGTGATTTTTAATGAAATGTGTGTAGTTGCATTTACAAAATAAAATAGAAAAGGATGTGTGTATTCACGAAAGTGTAAATATTCATTTTCCGAGATTGTGGATTTATTTATTCGTGGATGGATTACCAGTTGATGTGGGATTTATTGCACACCACAGTTGAAGGCAACATTTGGACGTATATTAACAAGAAGCGAGTCTGGTAAGATCTTACAAATCATAGAAGAAAGTAGATGTTTGCTATTCGATATGTTGGATAACTGCTTGAATAATTGACCTTGCATATGGATTTACTTGCAATCAGTCAATCTGACAACACAATAGGTCTAAACAAATATCCTAACAAGCAAGATAAGCTATCTGGCAGCTGAGCTTCAAAATATATGAGTGGTTGTGAGTACACAGAAGGTTAAGTTGCTGTACAACAAAAGATAAATCAACCAATAACTGGTGTTCAAATATGTAAGTGTTGAGATTTCACAAGTAACAATTAATTATGTTGATATACAAATATAAAATTGGTCATCCAGTATGTGGGGTTAAACTGCATAAGTGCAAGAGAGTACATAAGTACCAAATAATTAAGTTGCTGTACAGAGTGAGATAACTCAGTCACCCAGGAACTGTTCAAGTTCATATATGATTGATAGAAAACAGTCATTACACACATGCATAACATATTGTCAATTGACTTATAAAACATATCCATTTATCATATACACCTTAAATATTTGTTAAGTAAGTTAACACCTATATTATGTTTAACTATAAGTGCAAGAAAATACACAATCAATACACACATGCATAACACATTATTAAAGCGGGTATATACGATTTTTTATATGTGTTTAATTGTAATATATTGATAAAATATGTTACAATAACACAAAATAGGCAAGAAAAATTATACATTAAAGCCGAATTTCATAAAATGCAGCAAAGACAAATTAGCGCCCGAGCCGATAATGACGTACATATTTTCCTACAATAACCGAAGCATTCGTTTTTGTATTAGGAGGTAGTGTTCGTGTGTCGTATGAATAGATATCGTTGCAGGAATTCAAATAAACCGTTAAACTAAGTTTAGATGCACATCGTACATGTATTGTATACATGCTGGCGAATTCGGCTGTACAGCCGTTTTCAATTTCAGAATTAAATATCTGGCTTATTTCGCATTTTTCAACACATGTTCTTCTTAACTTTTATTTTAATTTATATTGAAATATATATATAATTAGTTTTTTACACAGTTTATATAAATTCATAAATATTTGACAAAATCGTATATACCCGCTTTAAGTGACTTGTACATTATTACGGTACCATTTACTGGGTACATATAAATTCCAATAATATGTACTAAAAAGAAGTATCTGAAACATTTACCAGTTTTATGTTAAAAAATAAATGCTTGGGAAAATCAATTCAGAAACATGCATGCATAACATATTGTCGAGTGACTTGTACAACATTACCATGTGTCATATACACCATAAAAGAATTATCATATAATATACATACTATGTAAATAATTACCATTTGTTATCAACTACTGATTACCATCATTTACCTAACACAACTTTAATATGCACAATTTGTATGCACCATTTTTATACACCATGGTCATAGTCATAGATTATTATTTTATAACATGGTGTCATTTGTTATGTACTCCAGTACACCATTAGCATTTGTTATCTAATAACCTCAGGCTTATAGAAGCAAGATACATATTTGTCAATGTGGATGGTAACTCAATAGATTTGATAAGTAATTAGTTTTTAATTTATGCACATTTTGAATGTAATCATTGTAGTATCAGTACCTATTTTCAGTTTTGAGTTGTTTTTTATTCATTGTGTGCAGTGAAATAATTAGATGACTCACTTTTGTCATAATCTTGTAATGTTACAAGAGAATGGAAGTGGGTCAATGCTTTTTTGAGATAGAAGAACAGTAATATCAAACAATCTTAGAAATGGAAAGCGAAAATGTCCAAGATTATTTGAATTGTTTATTAGGTAGTGATTTATTTATTTTTTGTAAAGATGCTAGCTTATAATCATGTTTATTGGATTGAGTTCAAAGTTTGTGATTGCATTTTTTATAAGATGTGCATATCCACAGATTGATTTTAGAAATCTATGGATCAGATATATCTTGTGTCAACAATGAAGTAAAAAAAAAACAAGCTACCTGCCATGTGTATTGGTTCTTGGTTTATTTTATTTTTATTTTTTGTGTGTGTCAATGAAAACAATTATGTGGATGATATTGTGCATGAACCAAGCGGTGGTGCAATTTATTATCCAAACAGATTGAGGAAAAGTTTAAATACAGTATGCATAATGCTAACAGCAGGTCTATTAAAGGTTTAGTGCAGAGCAGTATTGTTTGATGGTTGACAATATATATATCCTTATACAATAATTTCTTAACATGAGAACATATTAAGATTTCTTTTAGAAGTTTAATTGATAATTTTGAAATAATATAGTATTTTTTAGAGTACCGATAACATATGAGTTATGTAGATAACCCCTTAGGGAAAGGAAATTTATAAATATAAGCAGTTTTTTACCAGTTTAATTTAGAAAATTGGGTGTAAAACTACATTAACATTATTTAAGCAAGAAGTAAACCTGGTTGTGGTGTAATACGTTTACATGTAAGTGTTATTATTGATATTATTTTTTTAAATTCAAACTGTAAATAGAACCTCATGGAGTACACATTTACATTTTATAGGTATATACATGCAATATGGCAATGTTAAAATGTATTTTCATTATAAAGTTATGTTGGTATTGAAGAAAAAAAAAGGTATTTTAACACTTTTCATTATTTTAACATATTTGCATTGTTGTAGGTAAAAAATCAGTGAGTATATGGTAGAATGAGTTTTCTTAACATGGTTTCACATATTGACATTTCAATGGAAAAACACACAGTAATTATGGATTTGTTTTTAACATATACATAATTGCATGTCATATATTGCATGTACACAGTATATTCATATTATATTTGAAAAAAAGAAAACATGAGAAAACATTTTATTAAATGGTCACACAAATTAATGAAAAAACAGCACCTTGTAAACTATTTACAGTCAGTAAAAAAGTTTGTACTATGGCTTTAGTATAATGTCTTTTTAATTACTTGTTTTGACACATTCATGTTATTTTATTTGTAATTTTTCATTGTTAAACATAAATTTATTTTAATTATATAAGAAGCCCTTTATGTAAGATATGACAAGAAATATGTGTACAGTTTAAGTTACATACAATAAGAATAACACACAATTTTGACAATTTACATAACTTTTACATTATTTGGATGGCATTTGTAACAAACATTAGAGTAGGAGTAATCGCATTATGTTAGTAAATAGGCAAATATTTGCATTGTTGTAGGTAAAAAGTCAGTGAGTATATGGTAGAATGAGTTTACTTAACATGGTTTCACATATTGGCATTTTAATGGTAAAACACACAGTTATTATGGATTTGTTCATAACATATACACAATTTGCATGTTATATATTGCATTCACACCGTATATTCACAGTATATTTGAGTAAAAAGGAAAAAAGAGACACAATTTTAGAAATTGCTTACACAAATTATTGGAATACAGCACCTTCTAAATTATTTATTGTATGTGAATTATTGTGTAATATGGTTATGGTATAATGTATTTTAAATTACTTGTTTCTATGCATTAATGTTATTCTATGGATAATTTCAATTGATCAACATAAATTTGTTTTAATTATATGAAAAGCTCTTAGTGTAACATGTGACAACAGGTTTGAATACCGTTTAAGTTATATAGATCTACAGTAAAATAAAACGACACACAATTTTGACATACATTTGCATAGCACACTTATAATTATTTTTTAACCTATGTATGTACACATACACATAAACATGTACATATCTTGTACAAGAGCAAACACATTTGCATAGTACACATAAACATGTGGTGTTGTTTTACTTATTTATATAGTTATGTATTTATATATGTATGACTAGTTATAAAGAATATGATACCATGATTCATATATGTGTTTAGTTATGTATTAAAATATTTATAACAAATACAAATTGTACACACTATTATACGCATGTATTTATTTACACAAACACATAAACATATCTTGTACAAAAGCACACACATTTGCACAGTACACATATGCATGTGTTTTTTTTTTACGTATTTATATAGTTATGTCTTTATATGTTTGGCTAGTTATAAAGAATATGATACCATGATTCATATATGTTTTTTAAGTTATGTATTTGATTATTTATAACAAATTATTCACACTATTATACACATGAACATATCTTTCACAAAAACACACACAGTTGCATGGCACACATATAAATATGTTATTTTTGTTTACTTATTTATGTACTCATACACATACACATATATTGCACAAAAGCACACACATTTGCATAGAACACATAACCTTATGTTGTTTTTTTTTAACTTATTTATGTAGTTTTGTATTTATATGTATGACTAGTTATAATCAATATGTAACTATGATTCATATATGTGTCAAAGTAAGTATTTAAATATTTGTAACAAATTATACACACTATTATACACTTAGACACAACTTGTACAAAAGCACACACAGTTGCATAGTACACATATACAAATGTTAATTGCTTTACTTATTTATTTGTTCAATTATTTGTTAGAGTATGAATTTTTGATTCTCATATGGGTGGAAAAGACTATTAGGTAAGATCTTCATAAACAAAGTGTTTTATGGTATATAGAACTTGACTTAGGCTATATTTACAGGACAAGTCAACACTAGAGATTATCTCATGCATGTAAGGTTATATTTGATGGAAGTGATCTTGATTTTCTTGTCCTGATTCTTCAGCTTGATAAAGATGTTACCATCAAATGTCCATGTATCCGAAATGGGAGAGCTGGGGGCGTTTTTCAGTTGCCTGCAATGGAAAGCAATTTCCCTTCTTATGGGTGTTAATTGTTCATTGATGAACACTTTACTTTTGTTGAGTCTCAGCTGTTTTCTTGATTTTATGAACTCTGACTTTGCTTTATAGTTTGTAAATTTAACTATAATATCCCTGTGCTTTCCATCATTCCTTTTTGGTGTTTTTACATGTTTAATGTAGTATATCACATAGTTGTATAACGCATTACATCTTGCCATTGTTTAAACATTAATACACATACTATATTTTAAATAAATTATCAACTAGCATACATGTATCAGACATTTACTCACGTTCACGCTGTATGTAACTATAAACTGTACCTTGACAGGAGACAACGACAAAGGCCAAAGCCATCGCGCAGACGATAACACCCATCAGATGCTGCATGCTTCAAATCCTGTTATAATTCAGTAAACAAATGTACGGGGCATAAATTGTATTGCTGTTTATATAGGTTTCATATCAGGATATGTTCCATGAAAGGAAGAGATAATGCTATTCAAAAGCTTACATAAAATAGTGTTTTTGCAAAAACATTTTCGGTAAAAATTTATTCATGTTCACGTTGCTTGATTTCTATTGGTTGGTGTTATATACGCATTTGCATGAATCACCAATTATTGCTAAATGCAATATCTCGTTAGCAAACAACTTGATAAACAACTCATGTATACAGTATTGGGGGATTTCGAAACTAAGGTATATTGCGTCTTGTATCAAAACAACATCATGGTCAATAACTCAATAACAAATCCAGATATTTAGCTCATTTTTGGTATGGGAGTCTACCTACACGACTTACAGATGAAGTGTAAGTTTCGTTCTGGTCCATTGGTATTTGGCGAAGTTATGGGCCTTGGACTAACATGTAACTGTTTTTCTAGAATAGCAGCTGTGCGGCTCCAAAGTGCATTAAGAGGCTTCGTGTTTCAAATTTAAAAAAAAAAAGGAACGTAAATGGAATTTGTTTCTGTAAATATGTAACAATAAAAAGGCCTGCACACAATTTATCAAGGACATCTGCCGCATGGATGCCTGCAGTTTTCAAAGAACGGGACAAAGAAAACTAAAACGGTTGATAGTTTACTTGTTAACCTGTGTCAGTGTCGAACATGTCCTAGAAATCAGGATCTCAGGTGAACAATTACATTTCTCCAAACGAGCACTGAAATTGAAAACGTCACCAAAAAGCATGTGAACGAATGTTGAATAGGTTAATGCAATTAGTTCTATCATGATAAAACTTGCTCAGAATTGTCCTCATGATATCAGGATGGAGTTAAAAATAGCTTTAGTCTGAAAAACATTGCAGCCATGGGAAGGGACATTTACCTTTTTTGTCTATATTGAAACCCAGTTAACTCACTAAAGGTCACATGCTCAATGTTCATGAAACGTAATCCGATTGTTTGTTACGACCGACTAATTGCCTCTGTCGCAAGCTTAAAATAGTTAAACTGTAGGTTTTAATGTTTCACATTATGCAAAATGGGCATTGATTTTTTCCTTCTTTATAAAGTACGGAAAACGACACTTTCCCAAGAAGGAAAAAATAAATCCCAATTAAAGGTTTAAAATATTTATTTTTTTAATAACATTTAGTAAGTTTCCCTATGCAACTCTAAGGCTCGAACCTAAGTTAATATAGTATTGACAACTTGACAATACTTAGTTATCAATTTTAAAGTATTTGGGAGCAAAAAATCCAAAACACCAATTTCCCAATATTAGGACTTCACGACGCTAATTTTCCCAATTTCAGGGTTTATCACGCATATTTTTTTCCAATTGGGCTGGTACCCGTACTTTTCCACATTGGGTATACAAAATCGCTGATGGGTTGTAATAGGAGTCAGAGGACAAAACTTATTTTGTTTCTAGAAAATCTCTTATTGGTGCAATCAAATATAAGGCTGTCCGGTTAGCACAGTGGTTGGTACATGTGCTTCTCACCTTGGCAACCCATGTTCATTGACCATTCCTGAAAGAATCTGAGTTTAGTTGGTGGTTTCCATACTGGAAGGGTGGGGTTTCCTCCGGGTACTCTGGGTTTCACCACAACGCAAGACCACACCAAAATTAAAAAATATCTTTCAGTAAAAATGTAAATGGCTGAAAATTAGGAAAGAGTGCTGGAACACACTCCGGGTCCCCACATAATGCAGAATTAGAAGCGGAAGGACCTCTTAAATTTTCAAAAACACATACACGGATGCAATAAAATAGTACAAACACATTTAAGATATGATCACTTCAGTTTGTTTTACCTCGTTGCGCTGCACTGAACACTTAATGTGACATTTTATAAATTAACCTTAAGCAGCTGAGGCACGTATTGCAAATACATAAAATAGAGCATTAAATGCGTTTTCGTGAGGTTATATCGCGTACAATCTCATTGAATTTAAAACGTTTGCAAAGGATCTAACAACATCACATAAGGAATCATGTTAAGTTGACATTTTGGTTTTGGGTAAGAAAATGGGGTGTGTGTTTTTCATTTGATTGTGATTTCAACAGAGAATGCCATTTTAAATCATGATAATTCTATGTATGAACATTCTGTTAAAAAATTGCAAAGAAATATTATTAATGAACACACAAAAATCACAATAATATTAGTATTTGTACTCAGACACTTGTACGTTAATACATTTTAGATTTACAAAATTTTATAATTGTCTCAATGTATGAAAGTGGGTCAATGTTTGCATTAAAACAGTTTCTGACTGCTTAAATGTGATCCCAATGTTGTCAGTATGATAAGTCATAAAATACATATTACCAGAAGATTGATAGAATATAACAAATATATGCATTAACATTAACTGAACCGTTTTGTTTAAGACAAATGATGCCCATTGTAGCGCCGTTAAATGTCGCATCGCCGTTATATGTCGCAGGCTACGAGATTTGTCGCAACGTTGACGATAAATGTCGCAAGGACCGATATATGTCGCAAATCCTACTGACGATATATGTCGCAGCTTTAACGATAAATATCGCAAAAATTTAAACTGCCGATATATGTCACAACATGAACGATAAATGTCGCACACCTTTGTAAGGCATGTTAAAAATGAAATGGTTAAGTAAAAATGACTAAAACTTCAAGGTTAGATCTAGATTACCCGACGGAGTTCTTTGGGTCGACTTCTGCCAGAATGGTCAGTTTTCAGTGAGTATTGTCCGAAATGGTGAGTTGTGGTCAGTATTGTCCACAATTGTGAGCTGCGGTGAAGATCAACCGAAGCGGTCATATTTATTATTTGATAGAATCGTCATTCCATGATCGCACCGGTACCTGCTCAGCTCTTTAGCTCATTGTGGGGCCGGCAAAGGACAATACCCCGATATGAAAACTGCCAGGAAATGTGGATTCTCTTCTCAAACGGCTGGTCGTTCGGGTGCAGCTGCGCAATGCATTAGCTACTAAACCCATAATCAAACGACCGCCGAATACAGCTCACTTTAATCTGTGAACGGCTTTACACCCAACGTCAGTAATCAGGCTCAAATGACAAGGACTCCGTGTCGGTCGTAATTACCAGTTAAATGAACAATCTGTACGATTTCCCTACCTCAATTTGAAGAAAGGCTTGCACTAAGGTCTTTGTCAGTTCAATATAGTTGTACGACGATAAGATAAGTTCAGTAGCTGAAAAAAGTCTCTTTAGCGAAACATACATTACTGTTGTCATTGACAAAAATAAGATACAAACGACAATTCTTCATAGAAAGCGGAATATATTTATGTTAATTTCACAAGATTATATTCCAATATTCACAGTTGTCAAACAATTTTTTCGTTTGTGTTTCCCTGAACGTTTTCGGATCTTTGCAAGGGCGGGTTTAGGACGGCGAAAGCGGCGTGCGCCCCCCCCCCCCCCTTAAATCAGCCAAGATTTTTAAAATTAAAATGTGCATATTTGGGGCCTTAAAAACGAATGCCAAGGTTGCTTAACCAAAAAATGCCTGCGGCGATGGAATTGGATATCATAAACTACTATCAACCGTTTTAGGGTTAACAATTTTTTCATTAAAGTATCCGCCCCATGTAAAGCTTGACCTACTCCCCTCGCCATTTTTGGAAACCCTGGATCCGCACCTACTTTGATGTCACAAACATGACATCATGAATTTACGGATGTTCAGATGTCAGCCACAGTACGAAAGTTTTATTGCTATCAATCATTTTAATAGACGATTCCTTTTATTTAAATGGCAGCAAAATGAGATCGTCCATCCGGTTAACATTTAGTTTTTGACATGTTTCTACAGGATGCAAACACGATTCGTGATTATAATTTAATTGGATGAAGTATTCTTATCCAACAGTTGATTTTTATCTGGGATTTCATTTTGGCACACTTACTAGAGAAAGAACCATGAAAACAGATGTGGTGATTTTTAGGTTATAATTGTTTTTGGTTTCATTTTAGAAGTGCATGAATATACCACGATTGCTCGTGTGATTAAATCATGGTAACTATATCATACCTTGATATATCCTGATTTCATAAAAAGCTTTGCTATGTCATAAACATAAAGAAATCGTGATTTGCATGAACTTGTGTTGGTGAATTTTGACTTTTTTCTTAATGGTAAAGAAGATATTTTAATTTTGAAAGGCGATTACGAAAACTTAAAAAGAATGACGCTAAAAATTACTTGTTGTTGTTGGAGGCGAACATTTTATTCCTTCAAAACTTAGAACACAGGTGCAATATTATTGGTTGTGCATTTTCTTGTATCATTAAGACGTTGCAAATTGTCTTTAAACGCAATATTGAAATTGGTACATAAATCCAGTCTATTTACTAAATGGTTAAACTATTATTATAAAATGCATTTAACATGAAAACTTAGTATATGTTACAGAAAAAAAACGAATGGTTGTCGCAACTAGTATATAAAACATCGAGACCAGGACCGATTTCATTATATATTTCCTATTTGGATTCAACATACTTAAATAAAGTTGATGAGAAAAAAATGAGAAATCTTAAATTCAGAAAAGGATCGTCTTTGCATTGCCTGCTTATTCCAATGTGAAATATCACTTTTCTGTGGGGAAATATATTTTAATTACTGATTGCATATATTGTAATTATTTTTAATTTTCTAGCGGCAATTTTGCGACATCCATGATATCAAATCAAAAGCCATCGACGTCGCCAAATAACGTATCATGAGCGTTAAAGGGCGATTACTCTAAATGAGTTTGTCGGAGCAGAAGTATAATGCTGCCACCGAAGTGAATACTGTCGTTTTTTTACATAATTTAATGAAGCGCATGTTCCCTCGCAATTTGTCCTTTAACTCAGTGCGCGTGACTCGCGATAAATAAATTTAAACAATACAACAGGTACTGTAAAATGTTGAGATAATGGGGTAAGAGGGTCAGTCCCAAAGCACCTAGATTGTTTCAATCATTATCAAAGAACTTGACAAATTTACTCGACACTGAGTCTATCCATCGTTTTATCAAATGCTTATTACATGTGCGACCGCATACGAAAAATATGTTTCGTTTGCTATGGAATCAGGAAACGCACAATTAAGGTCTCATATAATCGGCCTGTTCAGGTCAGCGGAAAGGACGTCTTTACCATAACGTTTTAATTGGAATACAGTGTACTTTTATGTCAACCTTGGTCAACAGTGAGCTCTTTTGCTTTTTGATTAAGGTCTTAAAATAAAGATTGAACTTCCCGTAATTTGCGATTTTTCGAAAAAATGTATTCTTAAAATATTTCAACAGTTTAACGTTGATAAAGCATATTAGTAAAAGCAATAATATAATAGAACTGCTAACAGAGTTTTAGTTTATTGTTGTTATTTGATTGATGTATTTTAGGTTGATATGTTTGCTGCTGCCGATTGTGATGGCGTTAGCAAAGAGCTGAAGGACGTGTGTGCTAATGTCCGATACAGAGTATAAGATAATGTTCGAAGTGGTATCGGACGGGACGTATTATGTTCCGGTTGCAGAAAGGACACCCTAAGAACGATATACACTGCGAACATGTCAAAGATACAAGGGGTTATATTCGATTGAAAATATTTGACTGTACTATAAAGGACGGGAGCTTTTGTATGAATCAACATGCAGCAAAGTTATAACTCATAATTCCCGTAAAAGTAAGGGCGTAAGTGAGAAAAGTGTGAGAAGGTTATATCATTTGTTAAAACGAATATATACTAAGTTGCAGAGGCAAAGCATGTTTGTAGTAGTTCTATGCACGATATACTTCAAATCGATCTCGTCGATATGCAGAGGCATGCAGTTATATACAATAACGAAAAGTGTAAATTATTTTAAGCGTAATGTATATATTAAGTCGGTTTGTGTGGTTACGAGCTTTACCTAGCAAATCAGCCGATGTAATCACTAAACATTTGAATCGCATATTTGCAGAATTAGGTCAACCATAAATAATTCAGCATGAAAGAGAACGTGAATTCGATCGGGCAGTAATACAGGCAGTAGATGTGTCAATTCAAAAGCGATCTTTGAAAACAAACATGTATAAACTTAAATATGTAGACCCTGAATCTGCTCGAGCAGGACATTCTGCCCGTTTGGTAGAAAAGTGGTACCACGATAACAACCTCACACAATGCACGTGTACATAAACTGTTGACTCCAACAAGCAACGGTTACATCGTAAACAGTATTGCATACCTACAACAACATCGTCTCAGCAAGAAAACTTGAGATCGAAATTCTGATTGCCCGTCATAATGGATCCTATTGGAAACGGAAACTGTCAGTTTGCAGCTTTTTCATATCACCTACGCCAGTATGGAATACATAAGTCGGAAGAAACGCTTAGACAAGACGTAGTAACCTTTTTGAGGCAAACATCTGTACTTGGTAATACGATTTTTGGAGAAAACTGTTGGAACTCAATACTTGAGCAACCACGAAATTATTTGTCGCGTAAGTCTACAGAATATGAATACGGTGATCAAATGACATAACAAACGATGCCGCATCTGTATACTATGCAGATTTTAATAGTGTCGTCTAGGAATAGTGCCACTACATTGATAAGTCCGGATGGTAGTTCATGACTGTCAAGCCGTTGTCCTCTAATAACACTTTGACATTACCCAGATGGCGCCAGTGAGCATTACGTTGCCCTTGGTTGTAATATTCATTTTTTTTTAGAAAGCATTGTAGACACATCAGCACAAGTACCGTGGGAAAATAATTCACCTACAAGCGATGCTGACCTGAACGCTGGCGTTGTTTACCTTAGCGCTGGCAGTGATGAACTTAACGCTGACGGTGATGACCTGAACGCTGGCGGTGACGCCCTGAACGCTGGCGATGATGACCTGAACGCTGGCGGTGATGGCTTGATTGCTGACGTTGATGGCCTGAACGCTGGCAGTGATGACCTGAACGTCGGCAGTGATGACCTGAACGCTGACGGTGATGACCTGAATAATGGCGGAGATAACCTGAACGTCGGCGGTGATGACCTGAACGCTGGCGGTGGTGACCTGAGCGCTGGCGGTGGTGACCTGAACGCTGACGGTGATGACCTGAACGCTAGTGGTTATTACCTGAGTGCTGTCGTTGATGACCCGAACTCTGACGGTGCTGACCTGAACGCTGGCGAACTTGAATCGCACAACACAAGTGACATTTCGCGATTGCGAGAAATGGTACACTTTGAAAGAAACCGAAAGCACGTTCACCAAAACCGCCATGTGAACTTACCGCATGAGATTTTGTATATAATTGTTGATATTGTTCTAAAACTAAGCCTTTTGTCAATATACTCCTTTAAACGGGTAAATAGGATGTTTAAAGATTTAGTAAGCAAGACATCGCCTCCGCGGTTGTATCTATACCTTAGTCGGTTCGGTGATTGTTCCGTATCACCCATTAGTGTTCGAAAGATTAACGCAATATCTGGCTCTGGCAGTGGACTGGTCCAGGCAATTCGTCAACTAATAAGGCATTCCTCGTGGGTAAATGCATGGCTATTTCTGCGTTTAGCTACTTAATGCGGCTGGTACGCGGTAGAAGGAATTTGGTATAGACGACAACGGCGCAATTAATGCCATGGCGTTATATGTTCAACGGCAGCTATTGATATACATAAAACATCAGAACTGAATACACATGTATGTTAACATTTGATTTTATCACATATGAAAATTAACATGAAAGCATGCATTTCTTCGCAGAATGTGTTCGCAAAAACTACTTATGATATTATGATATAGCCAATTACTTTTACGGCTTTTCATAACATGATGTTTGTTGAAAAAATAGTGATTACATAGTTTTCGTTGGTTCTTATATGATATTTGTGAGGAATCAGTAATATTGAATATTTACCATGCTTTAAAATATCCATTACAGGCATCTGTTTACGATTTAAAAATCTGAAAATTATAAAGCGTTCCTACGCGAAACGATTGAATTATTTGGAGAGTTCTGTTGTTGTCGTTATATTTTGTGACACTATGAGGATTGCTTATATAAAGAATAAAATACATTATTCATTGTGCGAGCAGGAATGGCCGAGTGGTCTAATCGCTAGACTTTTTCTCCAGGGGTCAGCAATTCGAGCCGAGTTTAGGGTTACTTTTTTTCTTTCTTTAATTTTATTTTTGTTTTCTTCTGGAGCTTTTTCAATCAAATGTTTACATTTATCAATATAAAGCATTTAATGACAAACTTCGATACATGCCCAAATCTGAGAAAAGGTCCCTTTAAAGCGAGACTATACGATTCTGTCAAATATAAACGAATTTGTATAAAATGTGCAGAAAACTTATTATACATATAATTCAATATAAATTAAAATCAAAGTTAAGAAGAATATGTGTCGAAAAATGCGAAATAAGCCAGATATTAAATTCTGAAATCGAAAATGTCTGTACAGTCAAATTCGCCAGCATGTATATCATGCATGTACGATGTGAATCTAAACTTTGTTTTACGGATCATTTTAATTGTCTTTAAACGACATCTATTCATACGACACACGAACACTAATTCCGATCCTAATCAAAAGACGAATGCTACGGTTATTGTTGGAAAATATGTACGAAATATCTTCGTCACAATCGGCTCGCTAATTTGTCTTTGCTGCATTTTATGCGATTCATCTTCAATGTATACTTTTTCTTGCCTATTTTGTGTTACTGTAACGTATTTTTTTTCATATATTACAATTTAACACATATAAAAATCGTTTAGTCTCGCTTTAAGATGTATTTTATTTAGTTTAAAAGCGTGTGATAATCAAAGCGCTAAAGGTGCTGCAGTTGTTCGCTCTTTGAGTCTATAGATGTAATAGCAGTCACAGGAAATGACGTTCGATCTTTTATTTTAAGCAAATCGAAAGGCCATGAAAAATACAAACATAAATATAATTTCACTTAAATTGTCTACATGGGCGAGATTTTGCTTCTACAGGGGCTAGATTTTGCTTCTTCGGGGATGAGATATAGCAAACACCTTAATAGAGGAAAAATACATTTACTAGACTAACGAAAATAGGACTGAATTTTGAGTAATAGCTGTAATTTACTGCTAGTAAGTTGTTACTGAAAGATTTTGAATTTTGAGTACCCGCACCTAGAAACCCTACCAGTCCAGGTATCCACCAACAAAACTCACATGCTTTCACAGCCTCCTCACATAATCGCACAGTCTCTTAAAATGCGAAACATGCCATACCGCATAGTATCAAGGCCAGTGCGCGGTGAGTGTGTCGGGAAATCGTCCTTACATAGCTATGGCATATGCTAAAGCGATACAACGAACATCGTTCGGCGTATGCTAACATTTCATGCACACTCGGGTACATCATTTAAATAAGACATGTGCATTTTACTAGACACTGAATGTGCTAAGACCATTAACATGATAGTCATCATTTTTTGGTTCATTTAATAAAACAATTTCTATGAACTTAACGAATGTACTTATCATAATTAAATTTATTAACGATACTATAAATAATATATACACCAGTCCAATAGTATGGCAAACAACTCAAACATGTATGTTAAGAACGCGCGCGTATACATACAGGTATTTAAAATATATATGGGCGATTCGTGATATTGCGGTAACCCAATCCTTTCATTGCATTTCACACATAGTAATTGTGCATTTTAGCTACCGATAAATTTTTATCAATAAATAATTTTGATAAATAAATATTTTAAAATCTGGCTAAACAGCACGTACAGATATGGGTGGGTTTCAGTTTACATTTATGAAAAAAAATATCCGCAACATAAGTCACCACAATTCTAATTGACACACTGTTAACACGCTTGATATATTAAAGCTTAAAAACAACTGTTCAAACGGACGTAATTCACATTCCTAGACAGTTTTACAATACGCCTATATCCTGAATAAAAAACAAAAAGCCAAACAAGTTATATCCTATAATGAAATCCCAACATCAAATTTAAATCGTTACAATTTCTGGCTTTTTAATATTTATTATAATTTTTTTAGTAGTTTAAGTATGAAGTTTAAAAATAATCTTTTTTTATCATACCTTAAACTGGAGTTCTAGCTAGGTTACACAATCTTCTTATATGCTTGCAGACAATGTGCTGATAATGCACTTGTATACAATGTCAGTGTAACGTCTGTATTGATGTCGAGCTTAATGATCAATGTCTCTATCACACAAACACATATAGTCAAAATCTGTGCATGATTGCATAGTTGTAGAAAATCAAGTGAAACATCATATCAATGAAATATTTTTTTAATCAATCGGTACATAGTCATTTAAGAACATGTTGGACGGTGTCCTTAGCTCCAAATAACAGAAAGGTGTCGGAGTCTTTATGAAACAATAATTTTTTCATTCCCTCTTTCTTCCTATAGGTCGGTTGGTTGAGGTTTCCGAACTTACTTTTTATCTTGAACTTAATCTCGCGTTGCGATTAAGGATTTCAAAATGAATTGCTGCAAATATAAGCCTATTTTAGAATGTGTGTTGCTCACACTACCAGATAGAGTCTGTTATTGTTAAGTCATTACATTTAAGGTGACGCATGGCTAGCCTAAGCTCTTACTGTTCATTGCGTATTGTATGCAATATCATGAACTTATAATACTCTGCTCCGTTTAATGCGTGTAGGGTTTAAGCCATTAATTAAATAGAAAAAAATATTTCACCAGACTAAAACGTGTGATGCGCACATTCCCCATACTTATTAGATGAGTCGTTAACATGAAAACAACTATTAAGCACATATTTATGTAAAAGCGTTATTACCAAACATGAAAAGCATGGAAATTTAATGTGATGACCTTGCCAAAAACAAATTATATATTTAAACCCTAGTTTATTGAAGCATACATTAATTCGTTTACTGTCAATGAACTCAAGTTTCCGTTACCAGACACGTTAAGTCCCAAGCTCATAAAATAAAATCCTAACATCCACTCAAAGATTTGTCGTTGTTTGCCGGATGTTATAGACGCGTCAGACCGGGGATAATTTGAAATAATGAAACAATAACCATGAATTTTTCAAATCACAGAATTCAGTTTTCTCGAGTAAAACATGATTATATGTATAATTCTCCAGCAAAGCTCCTGTTTCACTTTAATTTTGTACTATTTGCTGAAATGATTACCACGCCTATCCGAGAAAGTCATGTACTTCATACTAATAATGCTTACATCAATAAATGTAATGCTACATACAATATACGTTAGAACATTCAACTGGTTTATATCTCGTGTTATTGTTGTTAATGTTGTCAATGTTGTTAGATGCCTTTGAGGCCACTTTCAAATATTAATAAAAACGTACAGCAATTGTACAACATAGACCAATAACTGGTGCAATTTTATTATGTAAATTTTTCACAATTGTTAACATAAATCGGGTTAAATTAAGAATAATAATATATACAGCCGCCAATCTAGAACTAAATTCACAGTTATAAAATTTTCATCACGTTGCGTTTAAATCTGATTGTAATGGCGTTTATATAATAAAATGAGTATTTTGTTTGGCCTCGATGAATAATACACTGATATCAATTAGGAATCTGGCGAAGGGGCTCAAACTGATCATAACGTTGATTGAACAAAAAGTAAATTATTGACTGTCAACAGTAATAAGCGTGTATTACTTTAACGAGTACACACTATATTGTGGTAAATGTATGTATTTCTTATAAATTCAAAACATAGTTAGCCTAACGTTTAGTGTTTATTTATTAAATTTCTTTGAAAAACTAGTATTGTAGGTTCTAAAAAAAACTCGGATTTTGTAAATTAAATTAGTCAATATTTCTATAAATTGAGCGTGCTAACGATTTTATAAGTTTTCATAAAATTAAAAAAATCTGATCCTGGTAAACTTAATATTGCGACTTGCTTTGAAGATTTAATTTTGTGTAAGCTCATTACAAGTCTATATTTCCTCAAAAAAGTTAAATTTCCAAAACCACTTAAAATCGTGATTAAAGAACTAAACGACAACGCATGAGCAACGCTGAATATTAAAATGACACTGCATACAATTAAAGGATCAACGTAATGTATGCAAGTAAAATATGTTAATTCTCCCGCAATCCTGGACATTAAACTTAATGGAAATTTATTTTAAGAAGATAATACATTATAATTCATAACTCTTCGAAATGCAGTTGAAACCACAAGTCGCTTTATACACCATAATCCGTGACAAGAGCTATACACGCTTTGCTGCATTATAATTGAAAATAATCAATTCAAATCAATTCAATTCAATGTTTTATTAAAGTCTCATTCGTAATACGAATACAATTAAAAGCACAGTTACATGTATGCGACCAATTGTAATATGATTTATAAGAGACTATATAATTATATACATTTACAATTCTTGACTACAAAATTACTGTCACATGGTTAAAACTTACTTCTGTCTGTCGATCAGATCGCTTTAAAGCGCGGTTTGATTGCTCACGTACGTTTTTACCTTATTTTATTTTAGATTAAAGTTTGTTTTCATAACAGCGGTGGTTTGAAATGTCATGATGTGGCAGAAGTTGCTAGAAATAAATAGATAAATCTTGACAGAAAACAATCGTTTCTTTTGCCACAACACACCGACAGAATGGTAGAAATGGTTAAACAAAACTATGCCTTAAGTGACATAAGAAGCAACACATTTGCAAACTTCACGGGTAGTTTTTAAACAACTAACACAATTTAACGACACACACGCTGGGTCAGATTATAACTTGTTCGCTTGCGAATAACTTTATTAGAAGCAATCGTTTATTTCGACATATTTTAAATATTTAACAAGCTTGACATTATACACATGAACCAACGAATGGTGCAATAGGAGCAATACGTTTGTGTTTCGGAACATCAAATGCATCTTAATCACTGGTTAATGGATATCTATAATAGACAATAAACCCAACAGTAGCAATAAAAAACACCGGCATTGATAGAGAGTATTACAATGTGTGTGTGGCTTTCACATAATTTCCCAATATCACGAATTCAAGTATGAATAATATTATACCTGTTCATGCGTACATTAATACAGTGGGTCTGACTTTAAATCCAATGTGCTACAAATCAAGACCATCTTGTTCGTGTTGGTGAGGCAGACCACCGTCCGGTGGATACACTTAGTATGGGATCCGTCGAGACGGAAAAGGTGGCAAAATTAGCAGTATTTTTTATCAATAAAACAATTAATAGACCGATGATTGATGTGTAAACTGGTTGACTGCGTTGCTTTCTAGCTTGTTTTGGATGGATGGATGGATGGATGGATGGATGGATGGATGGATGGATGGATGGATGGATGGATGGATGGATGGATGGATGGAAGGATGGATGAATGTTTGGCTGGCTGGCCGGCTGGCTGGCCGGCTGGCTGGCTGGATGGATGGATAAATGGATGGATGGACGGATGGATGGTGAGCGGAGGGACTTACTGTTGGATGGATTGATTGATTAATATATTAATTGCAGGATGGGTGGATTGATGGACTGATGTGAGGATGGATGGATGGATGGATGGATGGATGGATGGATGGATGGATGGATGGATGGATGGATGGATGGATGGATGGATGGACAGATGGACGGACTGTCAGATGGATTGATGGATGGTTGGTTGGATGGATGGGTGGATGGATGGATAGATGGATGAGAATTTGGTTCGGTGGTTGAGTGGAGTTTTGGTGGGTGTGTGGTTCGGGCCGTCGAGCGGGTGGACGGACGGATAGTTGGATATATGGCGGATAAGTGGTGCCTTTTTATCGAGAAGATTACCTTCAGAACCTTATTCGAGGAAACTATACATTCTATAGTAGCATGAACCAACAAGTGAGGCAACTCGTGATGTCACAAATTTGCAGTGAACAAAAAGTGGTACTTTATTATCTCGCTTAATATGGGTCTAAATTACGTTTTAAAGCTCTTTTCTGATTGGATGAAATTGTTCGAAATCATCCAATAAAGTAAGTCGAGATATTTATCTTACGGAACATTCAATGCCATGCCGCATGAAAGCTATTTTTTTAGAAAGTAAAAATCGTAAACCAAAAAGTTTGATATGTTTTTTTTTCGCGTGAATAGACAGTGTTCCTGGCTGAAAACAACGCAATATTACTTTTAAATGTTTCATTTTTTAGTATTTAGCAAGAAAGTGTTAGAATATTTGTGTAAAACATAAGAATTTTTATTAAAACTTGTGTCTCCTACAATTTAAAGAGTGGTTACGGAAATTACCGATTGTACAGATTTATCGACATACATATGCCAAACGACAGAATAGCTTGCATATTTCAAGTTTATCATAATTGAAATCACCAATTTATCAAATGATAAACAAACTCATTAATTTATCAACCATTAATAGCCAGTAACACCAAAATCTTTGTGCGCTTCCATCGTGTTTTGCGGAAACCGCGACATATTGATTTTCGGGAACCGACGATCGGTAGTTTCCGTAACCATATAGAAAATTTTAGCTGACACGTTATTGTTTCTAATGATTTTCTCAAATATTATAACACGAAATTATTGTACACCATTACACAAATGAATAACAAGTAATATTTCCTTGGTTTTTGGTGAGGAACACTGTCTATAAATACTTATAAATACGTCTTAAGACTCAACTTAAGTGCATAAGATATTGAAAAATAAATCATATTTCAATTTTTCGTTTTATCCGAAAGTTTTATCAAGACCCATAGCGCAGTCAGACAATTACCCGGTATATTGGAAATTATGACCATTATCTGATAAAACTTGTATTACTTATTTTTGTCTTGAAACTTCGTTTACATAAATGTTTGTGTTTTGGAAAGAAGTCGTCAATTTTATATAGATTTCTCTATAGTTTAAAAAACATTTAGGCAAAGATTACGCATTTAATATAAAATACAAATAATTTAGAAAATATTCCCTTTTAATCAGTATATTACTTTATCGGTCAATAACAATATTAATTCATTGAATTTTTTAAAAGTTATTACAAACATTAAATGTTTTCCGATCAAATGATTCATGACACATATAACAGATTGATAGGACGATATGAAGATTAGTATGAAAGTACTTGATATCTAAATTTATTAGCATTTGGACATGAAATATTTAATGATATGTCTGCAAGAGTAGAATTTGTTTTCATTTAGTAAAAGAAAGACAACATAACACTTAAGTTGCTGAGAAGAAATTATTCTGTATATTTTTTTTATCAAAAGTGGTATTTTTAGTGAATAGGGGGGATACAATTTCAAGAATAAACAATATAATTATTAATATTTTGGTGAAGAGCATGTCATCAAAAATTATCATAGAACCAGTTTTGGTTTAAAAAACCAATAACATTTTTTAAAGTTCATAACCCCTTGTTTCCAAAAAAAATCATGAACAATATAATTTTCAGAGTTACCTATTATAAAACATAAAATGCTTCATTAGACCCTAAATATCATCTCTGCACTCATTTGTCATCAATAACTTATGTTTAATAAAAGTAGTATTACATGCTACTCATGGTACCAGTTTTTTGTTAGAAAATTTATAATTATATTATATTAAAGTGCATAACCCCTTGTTGCCAAAAAATTCATGAAAATATAATTTTCAAAGAAATCCATTACAACAAAAAGAAAATGCCTTCTTAAACCTGAAATATTATTCCTGTAAGCATTTTACATCATTTATTTATAATTGAAAAATCAGTGGTTCATGCTATCTATAGCTAAATATTGAAGGAGATTGAAAAATCAATCTCAGCGCAGGCAAAAGCTGTAGTTGACCTGAAAATTCACCGTAACAGTTAGAAAAACGTTATTTGTCCCCTTTCGGTTTTACTAGCGGGACTATACGTTTACGTTTATTCTACGTCCGTCCGTCCATCTGTGTCTCCGTCAGTCCATCTGTGCACAAACAAATGGCTTTGCAATTTCTCATTAAGTGCTTAAGAATCTCGGATGAAACTTTGTATACTTTTATAGGACAATTCGACGATTATGCTCGATTATATTCGAAATGTTCCGAAAGGTATACACATGTATATGATATAATCATAATACTCGGTAGATACATGATAAGCTATGTAACGGTAATATACATAATCATGTAAAAAATGTTTACAAAAAATCTTAATACTGCTGTGCTAAAGTGACATTGAATTTCATTTTGTAACAATACCTGCCTGTTGGTAGGGGATTTCTGTTGTACGTGCAATACTGCAAAAGCTAGTCTAGTGGTACATGTTTCGAAGAGTTTTTTTTATTCAAAAACGTTCACTAATGTTTATATGGCTAGCGTTTAGAAACATTCAATCCGATTTTTATTGCTAGTAGGCGAACTTTGTAAATAACTGATATGGAAGCTTTGTTGGTAAATTAATACTGTAGCTTTTGCATAAACATTATTCATACGAGTTTAAAATTACAGAACATTCTATAACTAGGATAACATATTGGTAAATGGTGGGGGAGCCTAAAATGCAAGCCAAGTAGACTGCGTGCATTTGTAATGAAAGTAAGTTAAATTTAAATTGATAACATATGACTTACAACATGTCAGCTCGTGTAAGACATCACGTGACGTCTAGTAACAACCCACTGGGATCGGCTGTGCAGTACGTTGCGGTCATATTGAAGACTACTTGATAAAACGCGCTGTATAACTGAATTAAGCCCGCTGGCTAGTTAAATTTGTAAATGTATTCAATGCGAATGCGTGGCAACATTTACATAGCTAATTAAATGAGATTAATTAATTATTTGTATTTAATTACATGTAGTGGTATTTTGACCTCTAAGATGACCCTCAGAATAAATTTCTTTACACGTTTCTTTGCAAACGTTTTTGGACTGGAAATACTGAGTAGTTCACCATGGCTAAGTAAGCTAACACCTACTGATTGTTTGAAAAGCAAAACACAGACAAGAAAACTCTTAAATTTTTAATCGAAATTATTTTTAAACGAAAATCACAATATTGGTTCTCCAAGTCAAATAAACATTAAAGCACCTGTAAGCAATTTTGCAATGTATTCACAAAAGTTAATTATAATAGAAAACAAGTGAAATTATATATTGCATATATAGTTTCGTCTATAGCTAATCTAAAATATGAAATATAGCGCGTTTCGTCGGTTATCATCAATAAAGATGGACATAAGAGTAAACAAACTGGAGAATCAATTATTTCGCACTGGTCGAATGGAAGAGCTTTCTTTTTTTCTTAACGGATCCGGGTTCGAATTCAGGCTAGGATAAAAACGTTTTTCTTTATATGAAACATATATATTATTAAAATTAATAACATTAAGTTAAATGTTTTCACAATACAAACGTTGTAAAATGAAGATTATGCGTATTACTCTATGCGCCAATATCATACAAATAACTCCAACATGTAGGAGTTGAGTGGGTACTGGGCAATGTGTTATTACAGAACTTACGACCAATTTTAGTTACGACTAAGGATTGACCTCACAACGCATATGCATGTGAGATTAGTATGTTCGTAAATACAGGATACATTAAAGCATCCAAGAAAATTAATCGAACTACTGAAATAAACAAGTAATAATGGTTAATGCCCATTGATAGTTTATAATAGTTTTCAAAAAGTATATCGTAAATGACATTTGTCAAACGTTTTTTTTAATAAAACGGGCTCCTAGAGAATTTAACATCAATAAAAGATCAACACATACACACTCTTCCTGAATTTATTGTAATGCTTGTCTCAAATAAATGTTGAGTCACGGAAACTTGATATCCGGGTCCGGTTTTTGTAAACTAAAAAGAAAGAAACTCATGAAGATATTTTAACCCATTTATGCCTAGCGTCTAGAAAAAAAAACGTTTGACAAATGTCATTTACGATATACTTTTTGAAAACTATTATAAACTATCAATGGGCATTAACCATTATTACTTGTTTATTTCAGTAGTTCGATTAATTTTCTTGGATGCTTTAATGTATCCTGTATTTATGAACATACTAATCTCACATGCATATGCGTTGTGAGGTCAATCCTTAGTCGTAACTAAAATTGGTCGTAAGTTCTGTAATAACACATTGCCCAGTACCCACTCAACTCCTACATGTTGGAGTTATTTGTATGATATTGGCGCATAGAGTAATACGCATAATCTTCATTTTACAACGTTTGTATTGTGAAAACATTTAACTTAATGTTATTAATTTTAATAATAAATATGTTTCATATAAAGAAAAACGTTTTTATCCTAGCCTGAATTCGAACCCGGATCCGTTAAGAAAAAAAGAAAGCTCTTCCATTCGACCAGTGCGAAATAATTGATTTTCCAGTTTGTTTACTCTTATGTCCATCTTTATTGATGATAACCGACGAAACGCGCTATATTTCATATTTTAGATAAGCTATAGACGAAACTATATATGCAATATATAATTTCACTTGTTTTCTATAATAATTAACTTTTGTGAATACATTGCAAAATTGCTTACAGGTGCTTTAATGTTTATTTGACTTGGAGAACCAATATTGTGATTTTCGTTTAAAAATAATTTCGATAAAAAATTTAAGAGTTTTCTTGTCTGTGTTTTGCTTTTCAAACAATCAGTAGGTGTTAGCTTACTTAGCCATGGTGAAATACTCAGTATTTCCAGTCCAAAAACGTTTGCAAAGAAACGTGTAAAGAAATTGATTCTGAGGGTCATCTTAGAGGTCAAAATACCACTACATGTAATTAAATACAAATAATTAATTAATCTCATTTAATTAGCTATGTAAATGTTGCCATGCATTCGCATTGAATACATTTACAAATTAAACTAGCCAGCGGGCTTAATTCAGTTATACAGCGCGTTTTATCAAGTAGTCTTCAATATGACCGCAACGTACTGCACAGCCGATCCCAGTGGGTTGTTACTAGACGTCACGTGATGTCTTACACGAGCTGACATGTTGTAAGTCATATGTTATCAATTTAAATTTAACTTACTTTCATTACAAATGCACGCAGTCTACTTGGCTTGCATATTAGGCTCCCCCACCATTTACCAATATGTTATCCTAGTTATAGAATGTTCTGTAATTTTAAACTCGTATGAATAATGTTTATGCAAAAGCTACAGTATTAATTTACCAACAAAGCTTCCATATCAGTTATTTACAAAGTTCGCCTACTAGCAATAAAAATCGGATTGAATGTTTCTAAACGCTAGCCATATAAACATTAGTGAACGTTTTTGAATAAAGAAAACTCTTCGAAACATGTACCACTAGACTAGCTTTTGCAGTATTGCACGTACAACAGAAATCCCCTACCAACAGGCAGGTATATATATATATATATATATATATATATATATAGCAATATTTGTATGTGATATAAGGCAAATCAAGACCGATCATGGCTATGTAAAAAAGCTAATAATATACCATGACATGAATGGCGGTCAAGCTTGATCGGTTTACATTATCTAATATGATTACCGGTGAATAAATAAAAAATATTTTTTTTGTTTTGAAAATGTTTATCGCGTAATGTTACAGGTTATGGTCGGTTTTCATATGGTTCTTACGGGAGTTTCCCGATGTGTGTCATATAAGCGCACCAAAAGAACATCTATGGTATATGTAGCCTGTAATATTTATTACACACTTACATGTTCCTGCGAGTTTTGTTAAAGTTTGTATGCAAAATCAACATTTTGTAATTAAAAATATATAACAGAAGTTCGGAGTAAAGTAAGGAGGAAATAACATAGATGTGTTCTTTTCATTATTTTTAATTAATGAGCTCATGATATAATAAAACGGTTGTGTTTTTTTTTCAAGGCAACCCGCGTTTAACCTAATATTCTTATTCGTACGCGCATTAAGATGTGGATATGCCAGAGCGCGCTATAGTACCTTCAAACAAGCAAGGCATATTATAACTATGAAAGGATGAGTATATTTACTTAGCAATGGAAAAAAACGAATTGAGGAATACGAATTCTTTAGCGGCAATCTTTTGTGGCAGGGAGTAAAGAACAGTTTTTATCGCATCAGGTAACCATGCGACGGCAATATATTTTGAAACAACACTTCTGACGTGAATGAACCGCTCATGGGCTACCATCGTAGAAAGTTTGCGATTTAAAATGAACCTTATATAAAGCACCATTTGACTACTTGACCGCATTTGTGAATCATAAACCTCACACTGTTGGCTAATTACATAACTAAAACATTCTTAAAACTGAATACTGCAACTAATCAATAATATAATTTAGTAGATGTACTTACTCAACTGGGCAATATCGGAGCAGCACCAGTAAGTGGAGCACGAGCCGACATGTTTATAAACCGACCCACAGTTTTTGTTCGGGTTAGTACACTTTATATGATTTGGTTCTGGACAATTGTTCATTGCTAAAATCAGAAAAGACTATGTAAAGCACATGTAATCCTGAATTAGATTTGGGTCTCGGCAATAAGCAATGATTAGATACAATTATCTTTTCTTACTATGATCATATTATATGCTTTTGTCCAAATGTTGTGTAATCATTCATAGATGACATTCTTCCTAATACATTTTTGTTAAAGCACAGAAAGCGTTGATAAATAAAAAAAAACAAAAAATTGTACCAGAATATTAACGAAAAACGAATTTCATTTAAACATAGGTTTTGTTTTCACACTCAAAACGCATTTATATAAACAGGAATGTACACTGTTTGTAAAAGTCTGGTATTCGGTGTAAATTGTTCATACGACACTAATAAGTGGACATATGTTTTGGTTCAGTAACAAATACAAGTATGCGTTTTTCTTTCTGCATATGTATTATATAAACTTGATTATTAATAATTTGATTGAAGGAAACGACTTTTGATTTACGCTTACATTGAGAGATAATAAATTTTTATATGAATATGCAAGTAATATAATCTTATTGATACGTAGTAACTGGGTGTTTTCGAACTAATTAAAAAAGAAATTCCTCAAATGTAAAACTGTCGACTATTTCCGGCGGAAGAGTGCTATGAGGCTTGACGGATATGTATTTACTTGTTATCGTCTGCTTTTCGTTTCAAAAAGTAAACGTAATTCATCTCGAAAGTTAGCTTCGAAAACACAATGACAGGTTATTGAAGCTGAGCATAGGATCGGAGTAAAAACGTCTTTAGATTTTTTAATTTAAGTTTGTCCCAAAACGAAAAGGCCAAATGTCTTGTGGTTAATATCAATACCGCCATTTTCTCTTTTCACCTTGTCCCAAATCGACTAAGGAAACTCCAAAGCAATGATAATTAACAGATAAAACATTTTATGAGTGTAATTGAGGATATGTTTGCTTTCGTGGCATTACCGTCAAATAATGTTTCATTAAAGTTAAACAATAAAGATTGAAATGTCAGAACTCGACAACAGGAGAACATGTTTGTGTTTATAACAACTTTAACATTATTCTATCAAAAGTCAGAGGAGAAAACAACATGGATCAAACAAGATATGTGTTCGTCAGAAACACTATATCCCCTACTGCGCCGCTTTGAAGCTATATATTTGCATTTTGACCTTGAAGGATGACCTTGACCTTTCACCACTCAAAATGTGCAACTTCATGAGATACACAATTACACATGCATGCCAAATATCAAGATGCTATCTTCAATATTGCAAAAGTTATGGCAAAATGTTAAAGTTGGAGCAAACAAACACACAAACCAACCAACTAACCAACAGACCACTATAGTGGTGGGGGACATAATAAACAATAAACAAAAGACGTCACTTACTGGAAAAATTATCAGGAATCAATTCGATGAAAGTTGTCAATAATTCATCACTTAGCGTTGAATACATAAATAGCATCAACTACCATGTTTGTTTTAAACATATTCTTACATTCTTAAATAAATCAGTATCGCATAGTTTTGTATGTAATACTGTCCTTACTTTTCATGGAACATTAACTCACATGCGTTTACAAATATTAGGCATTAACTCGCATCCATGTGTAATGTAGTATCTCACACAGTTGTATAACGCATTACATCTTGTCATTGTTTAAACATTAATACACATACTATATTTTATATCAATTATTAACTAGAATATCAGACATTCACTCACGTACATGCTATATGTAACTATAAACTGTACCTTGACAGGAGACAACGAAAAAGGCCAAAACCATCGCGCAGACGATAAAACTCCTCAGATGCTGCATGTTTCAAATCCAGTAATAATTCAGTAAACAAGTGTACGGGGCATAAATTTGAATCGCTGTTTATATAGGTTTCATATAAGGATATGTTCCATGAAAGGAAGAGATAATGTTATTCAAAAGCTTACTTAGAATAAAGTTCTTTTGAAAAACATTTCTCTGTAAAATTAATTTATGTTCACGTTTCTTGATTTCTATTGGTTGGTGTTATATACGCATTTGCATGAATCACCAATTATTGCAAAAGGCAATATCTATTTCGCAAACAACTTGGAAAACAACTCATGTATATAGTATTTGGGGATTTCGAAACTAAGGTTATAGCGTCTTATATCAAAACAACATCATATTCAATAACAAATCCAGATAAAACCTGTTAAAACTACCATAAACTGGAATATTTACACATCTGAGTATGTACATTTTATGTTCACATTTTAATGACCACAAACCGCAACGCATCATCCCCATTGTGCGAAATATATTGTATACTCGTTAAAAACAGAAGTTATCTATTAAAAATATACATGCAGAAATCACACAATCGATAAACGTGAATGCGTACATTGTGAATGATAAAACAAAACCATAAACAAGACTTATTACTATCGTATATATTTAATATTATGGAAATTATGCTTAAAATCATAACATGAAATTATGCAGAATTGAGAAAAATGTTAATGTGTACACTATGTCTCTTGTTTTGATGGAAACTTGTCAGTACAGCAAGGATTAAAAACAAAATTAAATCATTGATGAAGTTGCTCATCAATAATGCTATTTCAAAAGGGAAATCACATATGTAAACAATCCTACCGCCTTTAGGAACCTTTTCACATTTCAATACTTCCACCTTGTTATCGCCGTTGAAATTACGATTAAGTATGTGTACTAAAATATCGGCGATTTATTCCAAGCCCCATTCTTTAACACTTTAGTTTAACAGATTTTGCTTTGGTATACATCGCGAATGCTCTCTCGGATTGGCAAGCAGGGTCTTGTTATTTTAAACTGTTGTACAAATAAAAAAAGTCTGAGAGATTGGAACAAACATTATTTAAATAATTTAATTAAACAAAAAGATTTAAATTGTTGTTGTTGCTTTTTTGTCACTTGTTTGTAGCATATTCACCGCTGAAATGTGTTATTAATTGCACGTGTATTTAAAGCACACGCAAAACCAATTTTGCCATGGACAGGAATGTCTTAGTTCAAAAGCCTTCGAATGCATCGTACTTGTTATTTTCAGTTATTATGTAACTGTATAAACATGTATTGGAAAATGAATACGTGAATGTATAAGTTAAATATGTCAAATATATTTCAGATGATATAATCTTTGTATCTAAGCTTAACCAACATACCTTTAAAGAAAAGTATGATGTGATGTTAACAGAAATTATTTAAATTGAGATTTTGACTATATATTATGGTTTTGCGTTTGTCAGCGCAACAAATAACCAACAAGGGTTTTGTAAACAAGCAGATAAACAATGCTAATTACAAAATTATATTGCTGCATACTTGATTTTGACTTCACAATAATCTGCATGTAAAATTTTAACTTGCTTTATTACAGTTTTGAAAAAAAAAGAGTAAATACACATAAACACATAGAACTTAAGTTCTCATGAGAACCAAAGAGATCATTTCAGAACCCCGGTTTTCAGCGCGGTTCGACGCATAATCCCAGGAGAACCAAAGTTCGCGTTTGATATCCAAGGTTTTCACAAGAACCTAGGTTCTCGAAAGCATTTCGCGTCGTTCTCTCGGATATCCTAAGTTTTCATGAGAAGACAAGATTTCATTTGGGATCATAAGTTCTGGTAAGAACCTAGGTTCTTAGAATGAGAACCCAGGTTGTCATGAAAAACATAGTTTCTTGGGATTATGCGTCGAACCGCTTGCCATATTGGACGGTGTCCTTAGCTCCAAATAAGAGAAAGGTTTCGGTGTCTATATGTAACAATGATGTTTTCATTCGCTCGTTTTTCCTATAGGTCGGTTGGTGGAGGTTTCCAAACTTACTCTTGAACTTGAACTTAATCTCGCGTTGCGATTAAGGATTTCAAAATGAATTGCTGCAAATATAAGCCTATTTTAGAATGTGTGTCGCTCAAACTACCAGATAGAGTCTGTCAATGTTAAGTCATTAAATTTAAGGTGACGCGTGGCTAGCTCAAGCTCTAACTGTTCATTGCGTATTGTATGCAATATCATGCAATTATAATACTCTGCTCTTGTAAATGCTTGAAGGGTTTAAACCATTAATAGAAAAAAATATTTCACCAGACTAAAACGTGTGATGCGCACATTCCCCATACGTTTCAGATGAGTCGTTAACATGAAAACAACTATTAAGCACATATTTATGTAAAAGCCTCATTACCAAACATCAAAAGCATGGACATTTAATGTGATGACTATCATCAAAAACAAATTAAATATTTTACATCCTAGTTTATTGAAGCATACATTAATTCGTTTACTGTCAATGAACTCAATATTGTGTTATCAGGCACGTAAACTCGCAAGCTCATTAAAATAAAAAAATCCTAACATCCACTCAAAGATTTGTCGCTGTTAGCCGGATGTTATAGACGCGTCAGACCGGGGATAATTTGAAATTATAATATTTAAACAATAAACATGGACTCTTCGAATCGAAGAACTCAGTTTGCTCGAGTAAAACATGAAAGCTCACGTTTCACTTTAATTTTGTTATATGTGCAAAAATGATTACCACGCCTATCCGAGAAAGTCATGTACTTCATACTCATAATGCCTACATTACTAAATGTAATGCTACATACAATTTACGTTAGAACATTCAACTGGTTTATATCTCGTGCTATTGTTGTTAATGTTGTTAATGTTGTTAAATGCCTTTGAGGCCACTTTTAAATATTAATAAAAACGTACAGCAATTGTACAACATAGACCAATAACTGGTGCAATTTTATTATGTAAATGTTCACAATTGTTAACATAAATCGGGTTAAATTAAGAATACTAATGTCTACAGCCGCCAATCTAGAACTTAATTCACAGTTATAAAATTTTCATCACGTTGCGTTATAATCTGATTGTAATGGCTTTCATACAATAAAATGAGTATTTTGTTTGGCCTCGATGAATAATACACTGATATCAATTAGGAATCTGGCGAAGAGGCTCAAACTGATCATAACGTTGATTGAACAAAAAGTAAATTATTGCCTGTCAACAGTAATAAGCGTGTATTACTTTAACAAGTACATATTGTGATAAATGTATGTATTTCTTATAAATTCAAAACATAGTAAGCCTAACGTTTAATGTTTATTTATTAAATTTCTTTGAAAAACTAGTATTGTAGGTTCTAAAAAAACTCGGAGTTTGTAAATTAAATTAGTCAATATTTCTATAAATAGCGCATGCTAACGATTTTATAAGTTTTTATAAAATAAGAAATTTCTGATCCTGGTAAGCTAAATATTGCGCCTTGCTTTGAAAATTTAATTTTATGAAAGCTCATTACAAGTCTATATGTACTCAAGATATAAAGTTAAATTTCCAAAACCCCATAAAATCATGATTTAATAGCTAAACGCCAACGCATGAGCAACGCTGAATATTAAAATGACACTGCATACAATTTAAGGGTAAACGTAATGTATGCAAGTAAAATATGTAAATTCTCCCGCAATCCTGGGCATTAAACTTAATGGAAATTTATTTTAAGAAGATAATAAGTTATAATTCATAACTCTTCGAAATGCAGTTGAAACCACAAGTCGCTTTATACGCCATAATCCGTTACACGAGCTATACACGCTTTGCTGCATTTTAATTGAAAATAAGCAATTCAAATAAGTTAAATTCAATTCAATGTTTTATTTAAGTCTCATCCGCAATACATATACAATTAAAATACATATAAAAACACGGTTACATGTATGCGACCAATTGTAATATGATTTATAAGAGACTATATAATTATATACATTTACAATCCTTGACTACTAAATTACTGCCACGTGGTTAAAACTTATTTCTGTCTGTCGATCAGATCGCTGTAAAGCGCGGTTTCATTGCTCACGTACGTTTTTACCTTATTTTATTTTAGATTAAAGTTTGTTTTCATAACAGAGGTGGTTTTGAAACGTCATGATGTGGCAGAAGTTGCTAGAAATAAATAGATAAATCTTGAAAGAAAACAATCGTTTCTTTTGCCACAACACACCGACAGAATGGTAGAAATGGTTAAACAAAACTATGCCTTAAGTGATATTAGAAGCTACACATTTGCAGACTTCACGGGTAGTTTTTTAAACAACTAACACAATTTAACGACACACACGCTGGGTCAGATTATAATTTGTTCGCTTGCGAATAACTTTATTAGAAGAAATCGTTTAGTTCGACCTATTTTAAATATTTAACAAGCTTGACATTATACACATGAACCAACAAATGGTGCAATAGGAGCAATTACGTTTGTGTTTCGAATCATCAAATGTATCTTAATCACTGGTTAATGGATATCAATAATAGACAATAAACCCAACAGTAGCAATAAAAAGACTGGCATTGATAGAGGGCATTACAATGTGTTTGTGGCTTCCACATAATTTCCCAATTTCACGAATTCAAGTATGAAGAATATTATACATGTTGATGCGTACATTTATACAGTATGTCTTACTTTAAAACAATGGGCTACAACTCAAGCCCATCTTGTTAACTACTTCAGTTTTAAATATTTAGGCACAGGCCCGCCTGTCTCGTGTTGGTAATGCAGACCGCCGTCCGGTGGATACCCTTAGTATTGGATCCGTCGGGAAGGAAACGGTGACAAAATTAGAAGTGTTGTTATAAATAAAAACAATTACTAAACGATTAATTCGTGTGAAAACTGGTTGTCTGAATTGCTTTATAAATTGTTTTATAATTTGGTTTGTGTATTACATTGATAAACTGAATTTTCGTTAGATGGATGGATGGATTGATGGATGGATGGATGGATGGATGGATGGATGGATGGATGGATGGATGGATGGATGGATGGATGGATGGATGGATGGATAAATGGGGATGGATGGATGGATAAATGGATGGATACTAATAGATGGATGGACAGATGGACGGACTGTCTGATGGATTGATGGATGTTGGTTGGATGGATGGGTGGATGGATGGATAGATGGATGAGAATTTGGTTCGGTAGTTGGGTGGGGTTTTGGTTGGGTGGGTTTTGGGGTGGTTGGGTTGGTTATGTTTTTGGTGGATGAGTGGTTCGGGCCGTAGAGCGGGTGGACGGACGGATAGTTGGATGAATGGCGGATAATTGGTGCTTTTTGTCGAGCAGATTACCTTCAGAACCTTATTCGTGGAAACTATACATTCTATAGCTAAATACTGAAGGAGTTTGAAAAATCAATCTCAGCGCAGGCGAAAGCTGAAGTTTAATTGAAAATTCGCCGTAACAGTTAGAAAAACGTTATTAGTCCCCTTTCGGTTTTACTAGCGGAACTATACGTTTATTCTAAGTCCGTCCGTCCAGCTGTGTCTCCGTCAGTCCATCTGTGCACAAAAAATGGTTTTGCAATTTCTCATTTAGTGCTGAAGATACTCGGATGAAACTTGGTATTCTTTTATAGGACAATGAGACGATTATGCTCGATTTTTTTCGTCTGAAGTCCAAGGTCAGTTCGATCTTTCTAAACTAAAAACAGAACAAAAATTTAAATTGTCATAAAGCACACATTGCAATATGTATAATTATAAAACATTATATACACATACAATTATAGGTTTTCTGTATTTTTGTAAGGTCAATCCATTTTGTCTGCTCATCCGTCCGTCTTTGAGAACGTCTGCGAGAATTGAAATATTGTAATAACATAAGATATAATCCTGAAACTTGGTATAAACATCCAGCTGTAGGTTTTCTGTACGTCTGATTGTTAATCCTTCACTCGGTTGAAACGACCATCCGTCTGTCCATCCGCAAAATGTCATTAACAAAAACTTATCATGTAGCTGGATTCTGTGATTTATCAGAAAACACTGAAGATTCTTGGAATAAACCTTGGAAAAATGCTAAAGGGTTTTGTGGAAATAATGCAAGATCTTGTGCTTCTTAACAAATATTTAAGGTAAGTGTTATTGTGTTCCTACAAACAGAAGAATTATACTTAAAATTGTAATTTCACAACAACAACATATGACATGTTTGTGAAGATTGGTATTCAGATTTTAAAAGATATTAGCTTTTTGTCTGCCTGTCCATCCCATTTCTGTTCATCCATTCAACCATATGTTATGACGTAGGAAAATGAAATAAATTGACAAGTGCAAGAATATGAGCATGAAACTTGATACACCTCTGAATAGTCATGTGTCTGTTAAAGGAACTTGTTCACAGATTTTTGTAATGTCTGAAAACAGACATTTCATATGTTTACTAACAAAAATATAATGTTTTGAAGAGTCTTAACTTATTCTTATAGCAAATAAAGGCTAAATAAAAATGTTGCCGACCCCGGGATTCGAGCCCGTGACATCTGGAATCAAAAGGTAATGCGCTACCACTGCGCTACGCAAGCAATAATGTTTTATGAATGAAACATAAACGTACGGTGGCATAAAGAGGACATAGGAAATGATTTATTCAACGGTCTCTATGACGTGCGCACGCGATAGCTATCACGTGCGCACGCTATAGCTATGACGTGCGCACGCGATAGCTATTGCGTGCGCACGCGATAGCTATGACGTGCGCACGCGATAGCTATGACGTGGGCACGCGATAGCCATGACGTGCGCATGCGATAGCTATGACGTGCGCGCGCGATAGCTATGACGTGCGCACGCGAAAGCTATCACGTGCTCACGCGATAGCTATCACGTGCTAACGTCATAGCTGACCAATCAGATAACACAACATGTGCTCAGTGCGCTAGTTACAAAATGGCTGACATTTCGACAAGTTTCATTGGTCAATTATTGCTTTCGCACGCGCTACCTGTTCAGATCTGATATCTTTTCTGATTGGTCATCTATGACGTGCCCACCGGCTGATAATATGCACATCACCTCTTGGTAGTGAAGCTTCTCATAAAGTTTAAGTGAATTTCGGTCATTAATTGCTGAGAAATAGCCCGGACACAAATTGTGCACGGACGGACGGACGCACGCACGGACGGACGAAGCGGCGATTATATGCTCCCCCAAAAATTTTGGGGGAGCATACAAATTGTTTCCTAATAATGCATGACAAACACACAATCCGAAATAAGTTTTGGATTCGTTCGATGCTAAAAAATATTTAACTGTTAAATTACTATCACAGAATATACGTCATAAATTGCGTGATCAATAGAATGAAAATGAAAGAGTGGAAAGCTGGTTCTGTAATAAATAGTACAGTTAACGGGGATTAAGTATTAAAGACGTTTATACCATTGTTGCTTGAGGGCCAGAACGGCCTTCGAGGCGATTATTCACTCTGCGGGCCGATTATCACTTCTGGCCCTCAAGCAACGAGGTATTAACCTCTAATTAATGAATGCACCCGTGGTAATATTTTTCTAAGTCAGGAGTGTTATTGTTTAATCATGATTATTGCGCTTGTTTAATCCTGATGAAGACATTATTTTTCAAACTATGATATTTATTTTGAAAATAGTAATTTTATTTAACTATGAACAAATCCTTTCATAAAACCAGAATAACGTGTTGTGATGAAATGTTTCGAACGGTATTTAGGATATTATCATGATACTCAGTAAATACATGATTAACTATATTACGGTAATTTACATAATTATTTAAAAACAATGTTTACAAAAAGTCTTAATACGGCTGTGCTAAAGTGACATTGAATTTCATTTAGTAACATTACCTGCCTGTTGCATGGTAGGGGATTTCTGGTGTACGTGCAATACTGCAAAATTCTGGTGGTACATGTTTCTGAGAGTTTTCTTTGTACAAAAACTTTCACTAATGTTTATATGGCTTGTGTTTAAAAGCATTGAATCTTATTATTATTGCTAGTAGGCGAACTTTGTAAATAACTGAAATGGTAGCTTTGTTGGTAAATTAATACTTTAGCTTTTGCATAAACATTATTTATACGAGTTTAAAATTACAGAACATTCTATAACTAGGATAACATATTGGTAAATGGTGGGGGAGCCTTATATGCAAGCCAAGTAGACTGCGTGCATTTGTAATGAAAGTAAGTTAAAATTATATTTACACGATTAGCCCTACAACATGTCAGTTCGTGTAAGCCATCACGTGACGTCTAGTAACAGCCCACTGGGATCGACTGTGTAGTACGTTGCGGTCATATTGTAGATTACTTCGTAAAACTCGTTGTATAACTGAATAAAGCCCGCTGTCTAGTTTAATTTGTAAATGTATTCAATGCGAGTGCGTGGTAACTTTAACATAGCTAATCAAATGAGATGAATTATTTTTTTATATTTTGACCTCTAAGATGTCCATCCGATGTCTATCAGAAACAATTTCTTAACACGCTTCTTTGCAAACGTTTTGAGACTGGAAATACTGTGTATTTCACCATGGCTAAGTAAGCTAACACCTACTGATTGTTTGAAAAGAAAAACACAGACAAGAAAACTCTAAAATTGTAACTAGATTTTTATTTTAATCGAAAATCACAATATTGTTTCTCAAAGTCAAATAAAATACAAGTCAAAAAGGTATAAGTAACTGTAACTTAAAAGAATATCGAGTCAAAATGTCCACTCCGTTATGTGAATTTGTTAATTTCTCACACAAAAGGGTATAATGCCAAGCTGCTGGAAAAAGCTATGTTAACAAATCTAACGTAAGTGCAGTTAAAAAAGGCGACCCATAACTAGCGAATAACTATCATCTTATACCATTGCTTAATGCGATGGAAACCTGTTTGATATTATAATATGTAACTATGTGTTAAATCATATTATTAGTAACAAAATACCTCATTTAGTCCGGCTTTTTGCTAGGTGACTCTATCTCAAACCAGCTTACTTATATATATGAGACGTTTTGCAAAGCCCTTGACAATGGGCTATAGGTAAAACTTGTCTGTTGTGACATTAGTAAAGAGTTTGATAAGGTTTGGCATCTGGGTCTATTACATAAACTGATTGTTCTTGGCATCCGTGGAACGTTAAACCCTTGGTTTGTAAATCTATATGGAAGACGTCAAGGCGCAGTTCCTTACTGGGCTTCTCTATATGCCGGGAAACTCCAGTTTTTAGGGGGCGTATTATTTCCTATCTTCATAAACGATAGTGTTAATGACATTAAAAATAACATTTATTTGTTTGCTGACGACACAGCCCTTTATATGATATATGATACATATAAATGATGACACAAACACTTTAAATGTATAATTATAAAACGATATCAACCGAATATCTGATTTTAGCCTTAAATGGCATGTGTTGTTTAACCTTCCAAATCTAAAACACTTGTATTCTCCAGAAAGCAACAACCGAAGATAGCTTAACAATGTTGTCTACGGCAATACCTGAAGTAATCTCCCATAAACATATTGGTGTTTTCTTTCTAATTATTGTAAATCGAACCTCTATACTAAACATATAACAGATAAAGCATGGAGTCGAATTAATATTATGCGAAATTGAGTTTCAAACTTGACCGCAAATCGCTTGAAATAATTTCTACGTCATTAATTCGAGTTTTGATTTATTTTTCAATATCAAGTTTGTAAAATTTATGTTATTTTCAAACCTTGGAATATTAGCGAGAATGATTATTAAACGTACACAAAAAGTTTAGAAATACAATGTCAGAACTGAAAAATGTTAAACTGTCCACCAAGTTTTGCCCCTGTCCGTGTGTCCTTGCGTTTGATCTTGTGTCCGTTATCCAATATATAGTGACATACCAGAAACATTTCTAGCAGAGTATTTCTTTTATTTTAGCTTGTATTCCTTTATTTTCTAACATTGACTACAAAGCAAGACAATACATCCATACGACATATAACATACAATCTTGATTAAAGCTGGGGGTCAACGCCTTGAAACGGTCAATGGAAAATATTGCCATGCATAAAACAAACGCAATTTGAACAAATGATTTTAAAGTTAGCGGGGTAACTCGTGTAATATGGGAAACACTAACGTATTGCTTTTTATTGATTTATGTTGAAATTGCTTGAAAACCTGATGTTTTGACAGCATTCGGGTCTAAATTAAAAGTTTCATTAATTTGTCAAATCTTAAAATCAAACTCGATCTTCTATACAGTGAGATTCTCCTAGTTGTTTAATGATAACGATGAGTATTTCGACGGCTGTTACTAAAGGCCTAAGGCGTTCGAGGAAATCGAGCTGAATTAAATATAACTAAATAATATACATGCAATACATTGACTGACTAACTACTTAGATGTCGTTTAATGCAATATATTATGTTATTTGACATAGTGGAATGAAACCTTTTCTAAATTGTTGTTAAGTGGTTTGTCTATTCGTTGAGCAGCTCATTTCATTTGGTATTTAACACAACGTTGCGTAATCAAATATGTTTAAAAGCACCGGTAAGCAATTTTGTAATGTATTCACAAACATTAATTACTATAGAAAACAAGTTAAATTATATATTGCGTGTATAGTTTCGTCTATAGCTAATCTAAAATATGAAATATAGCGCGTTTTGTCGGTTGTCATCACTAATGATGGACATAAGTGTAAACGAACTGGAAAATCAATTATTCCTCACTGTACGAATGGAAGAGCTTTCTTTTTTTCTTAACGAATCCGGGTTCGAATTCAGGCTAGAATAAAACACGTTTTTCATGATTTGAAACAGAATTCAAGTATTTTTATTATTCATATTAATAACATCAAGTTATATGTTTTCACAATACAAACGTTTTAAAATGAAGATAATGCGTATTACTCTAAGCGCCAATATCTATCTATCTATCTATCTATCTATCTACCTACCTACCTACCTACCTACCTACCTACCTACCTACCTACCTACCTACCTACCTACCTACCTACCTACCTACCTACCTACCTACCTACCTACCTACCTACCTACCTACCTACCTACCTACCTACCTACCTACCTACCTACCTACCTACCTACCTACCTACCTACCTACCTACCTACCTACCTACCTACCTACCTACCTACCTACCTACCTACCTACCTACCTACCTACCTACCTACCTACCTACCTACCTACCTACCTACCTACCTACCTACCTACCTACCTACCTACCTACCTACCTACCTACCTACCTACCTACCTACCTACCTACCTACCTACCTACCTACCTACCTACCTACCTACCTACCTACCTACCTACCTACCTACCTACCTACCTACCTACCTACCTACCTACCTACCTACCTACCTACCTACCTACCTACCTACCTACCTACCTACCTACCTACCTACCTACCTACCTACCTACCTACCTACCTACCTACCTACCTACCTACCTACCTACCTACCTACCTACCTACCTACCTACCTACCTACCTACCTACCTACCTACCTACCTACCTACCTACCTACCTACCTACCTACCTACCTACCTACCTACCTACCTACCTACCTACCTACCTACCTACCTACCTACCTACCTACCTACCTACCTACCTACCTACCTACCTACCTACCTACCTACCTACCTACCTACCTACCTACCTACCTACCTACCTACCTACCTACCTACCTACCTACCTACCTACCTACCTACCTACCTACCTACCTACCTACCTACCTACCTACCTACCTACCTACCTACCTACCTACCTACCTACCTACCTACCTACCTACCTACCTACCTACCTACCTACCTACCTACCTACCTACCTACCTACCTACCTACCTACCTACCTACCTACCTACCTACCTACCTACCTACCTACCTACCTACCTACCTACCTACCTACCTACCTACCTACCTACCTACCTACCTACCTACCTACCTACCTACCTACCTACCTACCTACCTACCTACCTACCTACCTACCTACCTACCTACTACCTACCTACCTACCTACCTACCTACCTACCTACCTACCTACCTACCTACCTACCTACCTACCTACCTACCTACCTCCTACCTACCTACCTACCTACCTACCTACCTACCTACCTACCTACCTACCTACCTACCTACCTACCTACCTACCTACCTACCTACCTCCTACCTACATACCTACCTACATACCTACCTCCTACCTACCTACCATACCTACCTACCTACCTACCTACCTACCTACCTACCTACCTACCTACCTACCTACCTACCTACCTACCTACCTACCTACCTACCTAACCTACCTACCCACCGACCCTACCCACCCCACCCACCCACCCACCCAATGCAATGTGTTATCACAAAACTCACGACTAATTTATAGTAACGACTGAGGATTGAACTCACAGCACATATGCATGTGAGATAAGTATGTTCATAAATATAGGATACATTAAAGCATCCAAGAATATTAATCGAACAACTGAAATAAACAAATAATAATGGTAAATGCCCAGTGATAGTTTATAATAGTTTTTAAAAATTATATCGTAACTGATATTTGTCGTACGTTTTTTTTAAATAAAATGGGCTCCTAGAGAATTTAACATCAACAAAAGACCAACACATACACCCTCTTCTTGAATTTATTGTAATGATTGTTACAATAAACGTTCAGTCATGTTAACTCGAGAACCAGGTCCGCTTTTTGTTAACTAAAAAGAAAGAAACTAATGAAGATATTTTAAATACATAAAGCATAACATTTCATGAAGATATTTTAAATACATAAAGCATAACATTTCATGAAGATATTTTAAATACATAAAGCATAACATTTCATGAAGATATTTTAGATACATAAAGCATAGAATTTCATGAAGATATTTTAAATACATAAAGCATAACATTTCATGAAGATATTTTAAATACATATAGCATAAAATTTGATGTATTGCAATTGATTACTTTGTATCGCGTTTATTCATTTTCTTAGTATTTTATTTGCGCGACATCTCTTTACTTAAATAAAAGTTATGCAGACAACATTTGATACTTACAAAGGCGGTTTGATACAACACTTTTTGCAAGGTGTCGGCCTGTTCTTACAGTCGACGAGGTCTTTAATGTCAACACATTTGCAATCTAAAAAACATCATGTATATGCTCGAACAAAGTTATTGCAATACAAAAATGACATGAAATTAATTTTGAAGCTCTCTAAACTACTTCAAAATGCCTGATGGCAAAATCTTATAAAAGAAGACATTATAAGCATTTAAATTATTCCCGTATGTTTGCTTCTTCAAAAACAAACAACCACAATTGAGCAAATCTTAAATCCTTATATAACAAATTTTGTCGCCTAACATTATTTGTATTTGATCTTAAGTAACGCTAATAGTTGTATAAAGCCTTTTAAATGTTGAACAGTGTCTTAGCATTACTTGTATTTGATCTATAGCATCATAAGACCAATAGTTTTTATAAATCCTTATATTTTATTGTCTCAAATATTTGCAATATATATATATATATATATATATATATATATATATATATATATATATATATATATATATATATATATATATATATATATATATATATATATATATATATATATATATATATATATATAGCAATATTTGTATGTGATATAGAGTAAATTAAGACCGATCATGGCTATGTAAATTAGCTTGTTCGGTTTACATTATCTAATATAATTACCGGTGTATAAAATACACAATATATTTTTGTTTTGGAAATTACAAAGATGTCTTCTTTACATTATTTTTAATTTATGTGTTCATGGTATTGCTAAACGGTTGTTGTTGTTTTTTCAAGGCAACCCGCGTTTAAGTTTGTTTTCTTATGCGCACGCGCGTAAAGATATGATATGTCAGAGCGCGCTATATTTCCTTCAAACCAGCATTGCATATTATAACTATGTAAGGATGAGTATATTTACTTAGCAATGAAAAAACGAATTAAGGAATACGAATTCTTTAGCGGCAATCTTTTGCAGCGGGGAGAAAATAACAGTTTTTATCGCATCAGGTACCATGCGACGGCAATATATTTTGAAACAACACTTCTGACGTGAATGAACCGCACATAGGCTACCATCGTAGATATAAAATGAATCAAGATCGCCGTGGTGTAGTGGATTTGGTGTCCGCCTAGCGATCGGGAGGTCACGGGTTCGATCCCCACTGTGGGAGCGTTCTTTCGATCTCCCCCATAGACACCAAGGAAAAAACGGACTCGAGAGCGTTTCATATAAGCTTAGGTTTGTTATGCAATCGAGCTTAAATAAATAGGTTAAAAAAATGAATCTAGTTTTATGATATAAAGCACCATTTGACCGCTTGACCGCATTTGTGAATCATAAACCTCGCACTGTTGGCTAATTACATAACTAAAACTTACTTAAAACTGGATGCTAACACTGTTCAATAACATAATTTAGTAAATATACTTACTCAACAGGTCCTTGCAGCACCAGTAAGTGATGCACACAGCCAATTCTTTAGAATCTGGCGGACAGTCTTTGACACAGTCTGATATTTGATTTGGTTCTGGACAGTCTAAAATCAGAAAAGAATATGTAAAGCACATTTAATCCTTAATTAGATTTGGGTCCCGGCAATAAGCAATTGTTAGATTCAATGATCTTTTCTTACTATGATCATGTTATATGATTTTGTCCAAATGTTGTTTAAGCTTCAGAGATTACAATCTTCCTAATTCATTTTGAAAGCAGAGAAAACGTTGATGAACAACAAACAAGAAAATTAACCAGAATATCAGCAAAAAAGAATTTAATTTGAAAATATTTTTTGTTTTCACAATCAAAACGCATTTTTTAAACAGAATGTAGCTACTGGTAATAGTCTGGTATTCGGGGTAAATTGTTCATACGATACTAATAAGTGGACATCTGTTTGGTTCAGTAACAAATACGAGTAAATGTTTCTCTGTGTGCATAATGAATATATAAACTTGGTTGTTATTAATTTCATTGAAAAAAACGACTTTTGATTTACGCTAACACTGAAAGATAATCAATTTTATAGGAATATAAAATATTCTTATCGATACGTAGTAACTGGGTGTTTCCGTACTAATTAAGATTTTTTCCTCAAAATGCACATCTTGTTATTTGTCCAGAAGTTTTTGAAATGCGTGTACCTAGGAACCTGAATCCTGTTGTTCTTGATTAATTCCAGAATGTATTTCACAAAGCAATACATTCAGGAATTAATCAAGAACTACAGGATTCAATATGTGTACATCTAACTACCGTACTAGTCAATTTTATTTTTTCAGTAGCCAAATATTTATTTTTATTTGGCTACATAAAAAATAAAATTGACTAGTTATCTATTTACTTGTAATAATGTCTAGATCTAGTTGAAACTGTCAGTCAGTTAGCAAAAACTACACATCAGGCAATATGGTTAGCATTTAGGTTCAGTTTTGACTGATATTTTTACAACCAAAGTTTTAAATTTTGAATTATGTATTAGATGAATTACTAAGGTTTCAAGTTATTAAAGACAAGTTCTTTTTTAAATTTAAAGTTTATTTATATATACACATCAACAGTAACAGTACTTGTATTGCATGAACTTTAAGACTATTGTATTTACATGTATATTTGTACATTTTGCATTTGTTATGAGAAATACATGTATATAATTATTTACATCATTTAACATTTGTAACCCTGCTACTTGTTCTTTTAATAACTAAGACAATTTGATTTATACAGAATATGTTTTAATAACATTGTGTAGAAAGATTTCATTAACATAATCGAATTTTCTTCCTGGAACGAACCCGTACTAAGCAACAATGTTTTTCCTATATAAAAGTGATAGCTACTAAGCAACAGTGTTTATTACCGGTACCTTCACCCTTTTTTCTCAATTTTAATCTCAAAATTCTCTTTATTTTCTAGTACAATTCCACCCAAATTGATGTTATCTGAAGCCATTTTGCTTATCGGACAGAAAGTGTAAACAAAGAAACTTGTCTGAGCTAGGGGCAGTCTTGAATGATGACACTGATAAGGGATACAGGTGAATCTAAAAATAGCACAGCTAAAGTGAGAGTTGTCAATAATTCACCACTTAGCGCTGAATACATAAATAGCATCAACTGCCATGCTTGTTTAAAACATATTCTTACATTCTTTAATAAATAAGTATCGCATAGTTCTGTATGTAACACTGCCCTATATTTTTATTGAACATTCACTCACATTCGTTTACAAATATTAAGCATTAACTCGCATACATGTGTAATGTAGTATCTCACATAGTTGTATAACGCATTACATCTTGTCATTGTTTAAACATTAACCCATTTATGCCTAGCGTCTAGAAAAAAGGCCTTGGCAAACAGCGTTAACCCAGATGAGACGCCGCATGATGCGGCGTTTCATCAGGGTCTGCGCTGTTTGCTTAAAAGAATTTTTGTAAGAAATATTCTTAATATAGAAATAAATATACTAGACATCCCTAATTTGGAAAATAAATTGATCCAATTTAGAAGGATGGGAGAGTCCACTAAGCATAAATGGGTTAAATAAATCATAACTAGCATACTTGTATCAGATATTTGCTCACTTTCATACTATATTTAACTATAAACTGTACCTTGACAGAAGACAACGACAAAGGCCAAAGCCATCGCGCAGACGATAACACTTCTCAGATGCAGCATGTTTCAAATCCTGTTATAATTTTGTCACGTAATTACACATTGTTCCTTGATAATACACAGTAACAACCAAAGTTCATTTCTGTTTTCATCGAGATTTATTTCTGTTAAATAATTTCTAACACAACGCTTCTAATGTTCATGAAGTACAATTTTACAGCGCGGCGGCCTATTGGCCGCCACGTCAAGGAAACGTGACTACTCTACTCGATTCCCCGAATGGCTCAAATGGCTCCTCGTCCGTTTAAATTACTCCGCTTTTATACCAATTTCGTTACGTACTCGCCTAATTCGTGACCCACGCCTGTCATCAAGTAATGGGCGTCAAACGTGTGCATACCGGACTTTCACGTCTCTGTACTCGCGGGTCTCCATTCAATTTGACATCTACAATTTGTATTCACACCTGGAAAACCCATCGGAATGTCGCTTCTTCCCGCTTTATGTACCTACTAATTGTTTATATGCATTTTGCGAGTCACGATTCTTATATTTTTACGCATCGGAATGTCGCTTCTTCCCGCTTAATGTACCTACTAATTGTTTATATGCATTTTGCGAGTCACGATTCTTATATTTTTCTGTTCGTTACATATTACTGAAATATATCTATTATCCTTTCATAAAATAAACTCATAATAATAAAATACATTGCATATACATTTTACTGAAATATACCCATTATAACCCGTTACATTACACAGCTTCCCCTTTATTTTAATTTTTTTAATATTTTATGATATTAAAAAAATCTTTTAAAAATTTTTACTAATAAATTACTAATTTAATGAAGAAAGAAACTAGATTCATATAAACACACACAAATGATAGAGAATATGCGGATAACACTAAGATTTCCTTGACAAGCGTCTCTGCTGAAATAAATAACATTAGTAATTGTTATACAATTTAAATGTCAATCAAAATGTTGTGTAGAACATCATATGTTGATCGTTGGCCATCTGTACATCTGGTGTCGTCCATGTTGTCTTGAAGTTGTAGCTCGCGGCGAATACGATGTTTCATTGAAGTCATTGTCGCCGTCATGAAGATAAGCCGATTGTAGGTTCGTCCGTGGCGATTGGAATGCGTTTGTTGATTCAGCTCTGCTTTCCGATGTTTTACTTGCGTCGTCGATTGTCGTTTCCGTTGTATTCATCGTCGTTGTTGTTTTCGTTGTCGTTTGTACGTTTGTTGATGGTCCCAGCGTCTTCGTTTCTCTCGGGACATTAAGATCTTCTATTGGCCATAATGCTCACGAGGTATTAACTATAGCAGTGTTCTCCTTGATGTCTTAGGCCTCGGAAGTATCATTCCAAATGCGTTATCTACGCACGTCAAACAGTTGAACGGCTGCATCTACTCTATAGTGTTTAACGTCACAAGTATTGTGTCCAGTGTTGCGTCACTTGTTGTCCTTCGAAATCTTCTGGCGTTGGTCTTCTTTTAGCGATAGAACCAGGTATTCACTTTGAGAGTAAACGCCGTGATGTTCCATCCTAATCATGTTGTTTGTTTCTTCTATTCGTTGTGGAAGGCGTTGTCTCGCGAAGTCGCTCTTCTTCGGCGTTGTCTTCAAACCTCGATATTTTTATCTGCGTCGTGGTGATACAAGTATCAGTTGTTCAAAATCATGGCAAACATTTATAAATATCCCCTTAGTTATTGTTAAATATCGTCATGACAACTTACTGTGATATCTTATTCAAAAAAAATAAATTCTTTACAGCGAAAAATATAAGTCAATTCCTCAAAACATACTTCGGATAAGTACATGACAGTTTGACATCTGACAAGCCATTTACTTAATATGACTTGTGTACCGCCTTAGGCATCATATGATTACTATTTCGACTATTTGGTATTTTGTCATTTTACGCACGTGCAGCCAGTAAATTTTTAACAGGTGCGCGCCACTTTATTGCCCTAGAGTAATGGGTAATGATAGACGTAACTGTTCATATCATGATTTCATAAACCTCATCTTTACTACTAAAGTTTTGCCGTTGGGCATAGATTTATTGACATGTTTGACCTGTGCACTTGTAAAAATGCGCAAATATGACAAGGCAGACTTTTATATATATGCATTCATAATATAAGAACACGTATCGGTATACTTCAAAATTCAGGTCTTTGCTCCTAATCGAACTACTTAAATAATTCTTATGCGACATCGCATCTTCTGTCCATAGCGTAATTTGCTTCGATGGCACAGGGATTAATTCTCTAACTCATGAGGACGCTAATGTTATCAGAACCTCGGGCTCGGTATGTCCGAACGCTGATCAGTCAGCCGTGCTCATAAATATAATTGTAACCCTTAAACAATTAAATTAGAAATATAATGCGTACATATCGTTATATTTTAACTGCGCTATACGCGTCAGATCGCATTAAATTCTTACTCAAAATTACTCAAGACCTTCAATATTACCGATATCCTACATATATTTGCATCAACACAATGACGTATAAACATATTTACATAATATTTTTTTAAGTGTCTGCCCTATTCATATTCGCACTCAACATTATTTCTCTTATAAATGTGTTTACCCTCCTAATTTCTTTATTTTATTAATGCATAAAACCACATACAATTAGTCAAGTATACTGATTTTTTTGTGTACGTCTCTAAATTCCCATTTATGTGCAGGTTTCTATTTCGTATCTTATATAAAATGACGTCAAAATCGGATACTCTCTAATTTTTATTCATACATTATAAGTTCCTTTAATATAATATCAAAATATTAAACTGCCTTCAAAAATCCTTAATTATAAAAATGTACACGCCTCATATATCCGTATTCCTATAATGTCAAATTAATGATACATTCTTCAAATATTCTCATTTCCTGATACGTTCTAGTTTCATGAAAACTTGCAAAAATATCAACAATTTAAAAAATATCATCAATTACAAATTACATGGCTATATATTCTAATAATACAAAAAATAAAGAAAATTCTTTAAATACCCTCAATTATTTGGGCGCATCTAATTTCAGTATTTCTATAACTCATAAAATTATGTAAATTTCAAATACTTTCTATTTCATTTATTTTATACTCAATTTACCGATATTTTAGAAAAAATACTGATCAATGAAAAACTGTATTATTTTGATACTTGCATAATTTCTTCGTACATGATTAATTATTTCTTTAAACACTTAACTTCGTAAAATTCTTTAAAACAATTCTGAAAAAGTTCGTTGTCATGACGCTTTTGTTTTACGTTTTATTTCTTACTTTATAAAATTTGACATAAAACCCTGTTTGCCATAATTTATGAAAACACTGACCGTTTTCCATGTTGCGTTGTTTTTTCACGTTGGCCTGTGATTCCGTATAGTGTTGTTTGTACTCCGTTTTCCATGTCGCGTTGGTTTTTTCCCTGTTGGTCGTTAAAATAAGTGGCACTTCTGGTTCATCCTGGCACTGCGCACCATAAATGTTCTGTGTAACGTAATTACACATTGTTCCTTGATAATACACAGTAACAACCAAAGTTCATTTCTGTTTTCATCGAGATAAATTTCTGTTAAATAATTTCTAACACAACGCTTCTAATGTTCATGAAGTACAATTTTACAGCGCGGCGGCCTATTGGCCGCCACGTCAAGGAAACGTGACTACTCTACTCGATTCCCCGAATGGCTCAAATGACTCCTCCTCCGTTAAAATTACTCCGCTTTTATACCAATTTCGTAACGTACTCGCCTAATTCGTGACCCACGCCTGTCATCAAGTAATGGGCGTCAAACGTGTGCATACCGGACTTTCACGCCTCTGTACTCGCGGGTCTCCATTCAATTTGACATCTACAATTTGTATTCACACCTGGAAAACGCATCGGAATGTCGCTTCTTCCCGCTTAATGTACCTACTAATTGTTTATATGCATTTTGCGAGTCACGATTCTTATATTTTTACGCATCGGAATGTCGCTTCTTCCCGCTTAATGTACCTACTAATTGTTTGTATGCATTTGGCGAGTCACGATTCTTATATTTTTCTGTTCGTTACATATTACTGGAATATATCTATCATCCTTTCATAAAATAAACTCATAATAATAAAATACATTGCATATACATTTTACTGAAATATACCCATTATAACCCGTTACATTACAATTTACTAAACAAGTGTACGGGGCATAAATGGCATGGCTGTTTATATAGGTTTTATATAAGGAAATGTTTCATAAAAGGAAGCGATAATGCTATTCAAAAACTTACTTAAAATAAAATGTTTTTGAAAAATATTTCTCTGTAATATTAATTTATTTTCACGTTTCTTGATTTCTATTGGTTGGTGTTATAAACGTATTTGCACGAATCACAAATTATTGCTACAGGCTATGTCTCGTTCGCAAACAACTTGGAAAATAACTCATGTATAAGTCTCGAATAAAGAATCTGTATGTCTGTCTGTCTATACGGATTTCTATACTAAGGTTATTGCGTCTTGTGTCAAAACGACATTTTAGTCAATAACAAATCCAGTTTAAACCCGTTAAAACTGCCATAAACTGGAATATTTACACATCTTAATATGTACATATGATGTTTACATTTCAATGACCACAATCCCCACCGCCTCATCCCCCATACGTTGATAAACTGCAAAACACACTGTGCCATTGGCATCAATATCTTGATGCGAAATCATACACGTGCATGCTAAATGCGCCGTAATGTAACGTTGTTTAATCTATCCTCAAATTATATTTTATACAGACAAGTATGTTTGTGTGAAATATACTGTATACTCGTTTAAAACAGTAGTTATCTAAGACATCACAAAATATATATACGTAAATGCGTGCATTCTGAATAATAAAGCAATACCATAAACAAGATTTTTACTATCATGTGAGTCGTGTTCAGAGAAAACTGGGCATAATGCATGTGCGTATAGTGTCGTCCCAGATTATCCTGTGCAGTACGCACAGGCTAATCAGGAACGACACTTTCCGCTTTTATGACATTTTTCGTTTAAATGAAGTCTCTTCTTAGCAAAAATCCAATTTAGGCGGAAAGTGTCGTCCATGATTAGCCTGTGCGGACGGCTAATTTGGGACGACACTTTACGCACATGCATTATGCCCAGTTTTCTCAGAACACGACTCATATATATTTAACATTATGGAAATTAAGCTTAAACACATTACATGAAATTATGCAGAATTGAGAAATATGATAATGTGTACACTGTGTATCTTATTTCGATGCAAACTTGTCGGTACAGCAAGAATAACAAACACAATACAAATCATTGATGAAGTTGCTTATCAATAATGCTATTTTAAAAGGGAAATGCATATGTAAACAATCCTACCGTCTTTAGGAACCTTTTCACATTTCAAGACTTCCACCTTGTCATCCCCGTTGTAATTACGATTAAGTATGTGTACTTAAATGTCGCCGATTTATTCCAAGCCCATTCTTTGACAGCTTAATTTTACAGATTTTGCTTTGGCGATTGCTCTCCCGGGTTGGCAAGCAAGAGCTTGTTTTTTTTATAACTGTTGTACAAATAAAAAATGTCTGAGAGATGGGAACAAACGCGTGTTTAGTCATTATCCGCTAATTAAGGCCTAGACTGATTTCTTCTAGATGATCTAAACAAATACGCATGGCATTGTTTCATAAGAGTATTTATCCATATAATCCATGTTAACCATTAATCTCCAATTGCCAATTAGTAATTGCAATTATAAGTTGCCAGCTTTCTGACATTTGAAATGATAAGTTGGATGCATGAGTGTTGTTTGCTTTGTTCGGCAGCCGTCTTTGAAAAGTAAACGAATCATTGAAGACGGTTTTACATTTGTAAGATACCTTCCAAAACACCAATAGCAACAACAATCAAAGCGCTGAAGTCACTGCAGTTGTTTGTTCTTTGAACGTATTTAATATTACTTACAGTCACAGGACATGAAGTTCGACTTTTGAACGTAGATCAATCGAACGGCCACAAAAAATGCAAACGCCAATGTAATTTACTTTTTATTGTCTACAGTGGTGAGATTTTGAAAAGGAGGAAAATGCCATTAATTAACAATATCTCATAATTTTATACAGGATTCACACAAACTCCACTTATGATTACAAAGATGAAAAAAGAAATTCAACTTTTATCTAAGTTGGCGTTAAGGAAAAGTCTGTGAGTCTAACAAAGAATGAACCACACCGTAAATCTAATAATACAGGTGTTGGTATCAACGAGCAATGTATTAAATCCTCGATCAAACCACATTAAGAATATTTAATATCTTTCGCTTCATTTCAAGTATTTTCTTTTCAGTTTATTCATTTTTCGTGTACTGACATTAACGTGTAACTCCTCTACTCCACATGTCACCAATATTTTTATGAACGTACCATCTACTGCTTGATTTAATTCGTAAATTAACGTATTTTTTTCTTAAGTTTCAATGGGTCAATACTTTCTCATCGTGTGCATTTATTCCGATTTAAAGTTTTCATCCTAAAATTCATGTCTATGTTCAGTTACAGCACCTGGTCTGTTGCTACACGCACGCTTTTCATGCATGGAACTTGACAGACGACAGCAACAATTTCGAACCCTATAAAGCACTTTTTTTCGATGCGTAAGAAGGGACTTTAATCAGCAAATATTAACAAATGGCTATAAAAGCGAATTATACATGTACTGAAATTAAATTGCTACCGCGTAGATTCTTTAAAGGCTGTTGTTTTCACAACTAACTCGCCATAATGATACAACTACTCACCATTTGCGTTTAAATTTTCATAAGTATTTATTGTTTACAGTTAAAAGATGTGAGGATGATGCCCGACATTTTCTATACTGTACTGTATTAATTAACGTTTTATATTACGTAAATGGTAAAACTGTAATTATGTGTTAAACAATTTAGCATTCTCGTCTTGGACGGCGAAAATTAAAGTTTGGCGACTAGAAAGTAACCTGCAAATTTCTCTTGACGCAAGGACATGGTTTCTCTACAAAGGGAGTGCTAAAAATTAAAGAAGATCTTCTTCACGCTCCTCGCGCGCTGCGCTGCTTGTATGGCTTCTCTAGACGCCACGTTATCTTCATAGAGCCACCCCCTCGAAATCCTGGCTTGTATCTCTGTGCAAGGGCCGCCACGCCCGTCCTCTACTCTGCCACCTCCGCTGCTCCCGTCCCGCTTCCGGCGATGTAGTGAAACAATATCTACATTCGGACAATTACCATTCCGCTTAGCGATCCTTCCAAGTTCTGGGTGTCAACGAAGTCAGCAAGAGAGGACGTCCGGGTCGAGGGATGATGGTACTCGCTTGATTAACAGAGCCGCGCGAGGTAGTTTCCCTATCCGACCCTCCTCAAGCGATGTAGTGAAACCACTGTCCACCTACGGACAATTCCGCTTAGCGATTCTTCGGAGTTTTCAAGAAAATCTTCTGCGAGTGACTCTCGCCACCATCGCGACGTGCACGCTCCAGCTGCTGACCGAGCTCTTTTAATCTAATGAATACTACAGTATATCATTTATAGAGTTACCTTGATTTGACAATCGCAATTTTCTTTTACATTTTCAACTATAATCGTGAGCTGACAGATTCAAGTGCATTGGCGATTTTGTCGATCGTAAACGCTAAAATATAATATCCTGCTTTTGAAATAAAGTTAGAAAAATACGCTTTAAATAATTTAATTAAACAAAAAAATATTTAAATTGTTGTTGTTGCTTTTTGTCACTCGTTTGTCGCATATTTACTACTGAAATGTGTTATTAATTGCGCGTGTATTCAAACCACACGTAAATGCTTGTAAATAAAAATTATACTACGGGAGATCACTTCATTTTTGTCCCCATTTTGCTAATTATGAGTTCATTTTTTTTCACCATCGAAATATATACGGTATAATAATATTTGATAAGCATTCAGTTTTCTTTCGACACATTCAAATCATACTTTTCTAGCCGCGTCATGCGGAAATGAGTCTTAAGGCGCGTTGGCCAGCGCAGCTAAAGCCCTGTCTGCGCAGTTGCGCAGTCTGGTCAGGAGCTGCGCTGTCCGCTGTATATCACGCAATGTTTCGTGGTCTCATTAGGTATCTCCTGACCTTCTGCGAGCTGCGCAGGCTGGACCATAGCTACGCTAGCCGCATATGGCATTAGACCCATTTCTGCATGACGCGAGTCTATAAAAATATCTTTGTTTCTTATAAATGGCACATTTAAGCAAAATACGTTTCGATAGAAAATTGAAGTCAAACTGTGTTATTTATAGCAAACTGGCAAATTTCGGTAGCATTTCAGTCTTTCAAGAACGATTTCCATACCGACTGAAGAGTACGGCAAACATTTACGGTTAGATAATGAAACGATTTCCATCATTTCATGACATTAGTTTTTTCGGTAGTTTATGTTTCCTCATCTTGAAAGCAATACTTTTTTATCAACGTTTATCGATAGTCCATTGTGTTTTCCCAGGACGATTTAGTACCGAGTCAAGTATTATTTAAACATAAAGCACACACACAATAATATCGAAAATGATCAATCCATACAGTTTGTTGTTTTCTGTTGTGATTTAGCGAAAATTTATAAATCATTTCCGATTGTCACGAATTTTCCCAAATGAACTGCGTTTTTCTTATCATTATGAAAACATAATGAAATGGAAATGATATGAATAGTAAAATATAAAAAAATCGTTATTTTATTTTTTTGCTTGATTTTTTCCGTTTTTCTTTCGTTGATCTGCTAAAAATAAATTCGGCTGTTATTAAGGTTGGTAACTAATAGCCTCATCTGTGCACATGTATGTGTACATTTCAACGTTCATTTAGAAGTCCTGCTGCAGATTTCCGAGCGATATCAGATCCCTCTCCCCGATGTACTTCCAGAAATCATTCAAGCGCTATCAACGAGGTTAGCAAAAGACGCACGATTATAGTGTATTGTAATCTCACGTAGTGGACTATTTTATTAAAATTAATAATTCACAAACTTACTCTTCCGCAACTCGTATAGCTTAAAAATGTTTTTTTTTAACTTGTTATATATACGATCCTTTCAAATTTATTTCATTTAACACAATATTCATTGTAGGTGTTAATTTTGTAAATGATTTGACTAGGGGACGTTTTGACATGGGGCCGTTTTGACTAGCTACCACTCAAAAGGTTACATTCCACTAAGAAATGGCCGGAAAGAAAGTTGCAAAACAGTCGATTTTGATTTGTGTCGAGTTCTTTCTTGGTTTGAACATGATACGTTTGAACATGACATGTCTTTTTTATTGCATAAATCGATTCCGCTTAGAATGGCCTGTAAGAAAATGTATGGTTATGGGGGTCTCTACGTGCAAAATGTGTCATTTATTTTCGCATCAAGTTGTCGTTTTTACATTTTATTATGACCTTGACATTAGTTTTTCCCGTACATTTTCATTCACCGGTTCGTCACGATTATTTCTGAACTTCCCTGATTCGTAAGTGCTATTAATTACAACGCGTGTGATCGGCTTGTCAAAAATAATAATGATGTAATGGAAATACAAAAAGCTCTATTGGTTTATCGAATTTTCAGTGAATGTATCATTGAGTCACAGTCAAAGTTGTTTGTGTACATTTAGTTGGAGAATAATCTGGATAAGACTGGAAATTTTGGTAGCTATAAGGCTAAGTAGGACGATCACTTCGGACTCTGTACCTCATTGTTGGTGATTTTTGTCTCATGTAAGTATCATGGTATGATGTCAGCTTAACCAAGAAATGAATTTACTTACTTTTACAAAACATCCAAATATTTAAGAGATGTTAAATCAGTGATTAATTTTGAAATCTACATCAATGAGTCCCTGGGACTGGCATATTTTGCAACAATGGGTCAAACTGAACAGAATGGGTCCCAGATTGTGTCTTTGTAAATTCGTTATAAATAATCTACTTAACATGATACACCTTAGCCAGGGGCTCTTTTATGCAATATTACAGCTAAAATAGGTTTATAGCAAGTAACATATTTATTTGTTTTACTTTTAATAACATTTACAAACAGTGAAACATAGTACATCTTAAGCAGAGAACTTTTAACATCTTTAACAATAAGGACTGTCTAGACTATAAACAAATTTGATGACTAGTGTTTATAATTTTTTGGTCAAAAGTAGTATAAACAGCAGATGTCTGTGTTGTTTTATGTACTTATATTCTATGTAACATAGGACGGAATACTGTATGATCTGTATCACTATTATGTATGTACGGTATAATAATAAAGGATGCTATTTATTTCAGAAATTGCAAATTTTAATTGTCACTTTAGAAAAATTAACACTGCTCAATTATGAATCAAGAAAAGAAAGATAACATCGCTTTACTATATAAATAATAACTGTCTGCGCTCACAACAGACGAACTCATAATGTGTTTTCTGCCGTTTTTTCTTCATATTTAAACCACATGGTTTACATTGAGGCTGTATTATCGATAAATATCTACACAGCGAGTTTAAATTGTTGAGGATCAATTTTGAAAACCTTTTTCGGTTGCGTTTTCTTTGTTTACAATCCAGGACAGCCAATTAATCGCCCAACGAACTTTTAATAAAACGCCGTAATTGATTGATTAATTGATATATTTGAACCAATCAAAATACGTGTATTACATTCCCAATGTAGTAATGTGACTTTCGTTCTACTTTTCAAAACGGTGTTGACATTTGTTTTGCTTATATCCACGAATCGTACTCGGTATCATGTACAACTTTGGCGACGTTGAAATTCAGAGTTTTTAAACCATGCGTCCCGAGAACGCACATGTTTGAGAATGATGCGTTCCCAGAAAAAAACGTGCGTCTGGCACGCGGGACGCACGGCAAAATAAATCACTGTTAAATTAGTTCTGGCTATCATAACTTTAAATGTCGCTTTTTATGATTTTTGACAGGCGCGACAGGTCTGTCGATACTATATAAACTGTACGCTGAAGTTTCTTTAGCTAATGTTAAATAAGTTCTGGTAATTGATGTTCCAGATTTTAATAGTATAGACAGCCTACATGTACATGACTTACAGACGTATGGGCGGCCTTAGACCTGACTATTTTCTCTATAATACCGTCCTTAACCTAATAAATATGCCTGGGCTTGTTGCAAATCACAAAGGGGGGCGCGTTTATTTCACCTTAGGTATACAGGGCTTGACACTAACTTTTTTTACCTACTGACCCAAAGGACCACCAGCTTTCAGAAATTACTGGTGCTCCAAGATTTCAACTGGTCCGACAATTTCTATGTTATTTTACCTAAATAACTGTCGTCTGCAAACAATATAGCGGTCGATGGCAAACGTCGTATTTAAAGAATAACAAATGAAAAGAAGCGTAACAATAAATAAATTATTTTTAAGCTGATCACTTTACACCTTTCTACAGACTATCGATCTGAATTAAAGAATGATAATTAAATAATTAGTTCTATGTCGATGATGTTACACCTTTCTACAGATTATCGTTTGAAATTTAAAGGTGATAATTAAATTGTTTTTTACCCACAAACTATGCTATTATAAAGCAATATGCCAAACAACTTGTATGTTAATTACGTATTTGCTAGGTTACTGGCTTTCATTTTCTGCAGTCAAACGCGAACAATTTTTCGGACTGTAGTTTTCGGATGCATTTTCTTTTGTGACGTCGATTATAATTTATTTTTGAAGTTCTTTATAGAAGAAATAGAATGACCAATGCACATGCGGTGATGCAGACGGTGTGGTTTATAATATTTAGACCTTGTAATCTTGAAAATACGCACGTTTACTCTTCGGCAATACATGTATCAAAACATTATTTGGTGCCCTCCAGTGTAAATAAGCACGGTAAACGAAGTATATTCTGATGGTACTAAGATCGATAAAATGCTGATTATTGCTGCTTTTTCAAAATAATAAATACCATTGTGTTCATTTCTCGATCGGAACGCTTCAAATTTTATTTCAATTTGTGTATCTATCACGGCGAAGTCCGGAGACATTTGCGGAACGCAAATCTATTTTTTGATCCGACAACAGGTTTTTGTCATCAGGGCATCTAGAAAAATTGGAATTTCCAATATGTTGCAATTTTTATCCCGGTCTCGTGTCGGCCCATAAAATAATGATGAAATTATCGGTTTATTATGAACATATAAAGTTGTTTTATTGATGAAAATGGCTTTCCACCAGTATTTCACAATAAGCTGGCCAGGATTTTTATAACTGGTCCGACGGATCAACCAAATTTCTAGTTTCACTGGTCCTCCGTATTTTTTACTGACCCCGGGTTCAACGGACCACCGTTAGTGTCGAGCCCTGGGTATAATATGAGCCAACACCTAAAATGTGTTTACAGGTGTTTTGGAAAAGTTCCAAGTTTATTGAGCAATCGTAAACATTTCACAATAATATTGAATTAGTTTTACCAGAATACAACACCCTATTATCATGCGAGAGGAAAGGGCCGTTTTTGATATAACCGTAGTGAGAATTTTACAGTACGCATGGCCGAGATAGCATCAGTTTTAATTAGTGATGGTTTATGGTTAGTAAGTGTTTTTATTATTAACCGATTGGCGATCCATATCATTGGTTGAAAATCTCGTATCGGTTGTTTTTTATCTGATCGCAGAGCTTTTTTTCCTTCTTTGTTTTTTTTTATCCGATCGCAGGGCTTTTTTTCCTTCTTTGGGACCCGCCAAAAAACAACCCTTTCCCCTGGGATTGTTTTTCCCCCTCAGCAGGTAAATTTTCCCCCAGACTTCATTTCCCCCCAATTTTTTTTTTTAATCTTCAAATGCATAATTTAACCAGATCCTGTGTAGAAAATATAACATAGTGCATAATTAAATTATCTGTTGCCTTGAATTTGTTTTACTAACAGCAAAATATGTTAAATTGATTATTTAAGACTTTCCATATTTTCTCCAAAATCCATTGTTTCGCATGAATTTTTTCCCCATAATACAGCATTTTGCGCGATTATTTTTCCCCTAAAAAAAAGCCAGGCTTTTTCCCCAAAATACGATAAAACCCCCCTGGATCGTAAAATAAATTTAGTGGTGTCACACCGCACCATTTTTATGAAACATCGTTGACGATTCTTCGGTCTAAAACGAAAGAGCTAATCAGAAGCGTTGTAACAGAAATATTTCACAGCGCCGTTTTTATTAAAAAATCATTGACGATTCATTGGTCTAAAACAAAAGAGCAAATCAGAAGCGTTGTAACAGTAACCGATGTAAATTCATCATAAAGTCTTATCGTGGAAAAAAAAGAATAATGAATCTTTCAATTTCGGATTTAAAGCTAAATCTGGTTAGAAAGAAATTGACACAGTTGATTTTTTTTCCTGTTTATATTGTTAGTTATTGTTCAATTACTATCTGTTTATTTGTTTTTGTTCTCATTATCTTTTTTAGATCAGCTTTGTTCACGATTGTTGTTACTTTTCTTAGTGCCGTTTGTTGTTATGGTTTTATCGTTGAAAAGAGAGTAAGTTTTCTGCATTATCAGAATGGAACTTTTTATAGTTTTCCACAATCACCCTTGTTTGAAGTTTTTTTATGCCCCCTTTTCGAAGAAAAGGTGGCATGTAGTGATCAGACTGTCTGTCTGTCCGTCTGTCTGTCCGTCTTTCCGTCACACTTTGCGTTTAGGTTTCGAAAAATGCTTATAACTTCTATTTCCCTTGAGATATAACCTTCATATTTGGTATGCATGTGTATATGGACAAGGCCTTTCCATACGCAAATTTTTTTTTACCCATGTGGCCTCGACCTTAGGGTCCGCGTTTAGGTTTCGAAATCTGCGTTTAGGTTTCGAAAAATGCTCATAACTTCTTTGTCCCTTGAGATATAACCTTCATATTTGGTATGCATGTGTATATGGACAAGGCCTTTCCATTCGCATACAAATATTTACCCCTGTGACCTTGACCTTGAACTTAGGGTCCGCGTTTAGGTTTCGAAATCTGCGTTTAGGTTTCGAAAAATGCTCATAACTTCTTTGTCCCTTGAGATATAACCTTCATATTTGGTATGCATGTGTATATGGACAAGGCCTTTCCATACGCACAAAAATGTTTACCCCTGTGACCTTGACCTTGAACTTAGGGTCCGCGTTTAGGTTTCGAAATCTGCGTTTAGGTTTCAAAAAATGCTCCTAACTTCTATGTCCCTTGAGATATAACCTTCATATTTGGTATGCATGTGTATATGGATAAGGCCTTTACATACGCACAAAAATCTTTACCCCTGTGACCTTGACCTTGAACTAAGGGTCTGCGTTAAGGTTTTGAAATCTGCGTTTAGGTTTCGAAAAATGCTCATAACTTCTATGTCCCTTGAGATATAACCTTCATATTTGGTATGCATGTGTATATGGACAAGGCCTTTCCATTCGCACACACATTTTTACCCCTGTGTCCTTGACCTTGAACCTAAGGTCCGCGTTTAGGTTTCGAAATCTGCGTTTAGGTTTCGAAAAATGCTCATAACTTCTATGTCCCTTGAGATATACCTTCATATTTGGTATGCATGTGTATATGGACAAGGCCTTTCCATACGCACACACATTTTTACCCCTGTGACCTTGACCTTGAACTTAGGGTCCGCGTTAAGATTTCGAAATCTGCGTTTAGGTTTCAAAAAATGCTCATAACTTCTATGTCCCTTGAGATATAACCTTCATATTTGGTATGCATGTGTATATGGACAAGGCCTTTCCATACGCACACATTTTTTTACCCCAGTGACCTTGAACTTAGGGTCCGCGTTTAGGTTTTGAAATCTGCGTTTAGGTTTCGAAAAATGCTCATAACTTTATGTCCCTTGAGATATAACCTTCATATTTGGTATGCCTGTGTATATGGACAAGACCTTTCCATATGGACAAAAAATTTTACCCCTGTGACCTTGACCTTGAAGTTAAGGTCCGCTTTTAGGTTTCGAAAAAATCTCATAACTTCTACCAAGCGTTTATAGGGGGCATAAGTCATCCAACTTTAACATTTTGCAATAATTTTTGCTATATTGAAGATAGCAACTTCATATTTGGCATGCATGTGTATCTCATGAAGCTGCACATTTTGAGTGGTGAAAGGTCAAGGTCAAGGTCATCCTTCAAGGTCAGAGGTCAAATATATGTGGCCAAAATCGCTCATTTTATGAATACTTTTGCAATATTGAAGATAGCAACTTGATATTTGGCATGCATGTGTATCTCATGGAGCTGCACATTTTGAGTGGTGAAAGGTCAAGGTCAAGGTCATCCTTCAAGGTCAGAGGTCAATTATATGTTGCCAAAATTGCTCATTTTATGAATACTTTTGCAATATTGAAGATAGCAATTTGATATTTGGCATGCATGTGCATCTCATGGAGCTGCTCATTTTGAGTGGTGAAAGGTCAAGGTCAAGGTCATCCTTCAAGGTCAGAGGTCAAATATATGTAGCCCAAATCGCTTATTTTATTAATACTTATGCAATACTGAAGATAGCAACTTGATGTTTGGCATGCATGTGTATCTCATGGAGCTGCACATTTTTAGTTGTGAAAGGTCAAGGTCATCCTTCACAAGGTCAAGGTCATCCTACAATGTCAAACATCATATAGGGGGACATTGTGTTTCACAAACACATCTTGTTTTTGTTTTTTTTCATATATCCCCCAATTACCTTGAGTTAAGCGGTAAAGGAAACAACTAAAATAATTTCTAAATTAATTTAAACAATGCCGAAATAAATGATGTACCTAAAAAGATTTATTTCATTCCAATTAAATCCATGTCAAAATTGTTCATTTACAGCATGTTTAACCACGCAAAGCTGATAATTCTATACACACCCGCAAATGACATACACTACACGTGTTGTTTACCTTGAGTCAAGAGGTCACATCCGAAAAGCTAGAGTACTCGATTGCAATAGGCATGAGGTCAACAAAACTTTGAAAATTCGATTCACTCAACAAATTTATAGAAACTGAAAGATTAATTTAACTGTCTTTATAATTTCTATGTACCATTTAACAATTTTCTGTTTTATCAGTTGATCTTCTTTTGAGCAACATTGACACAAAAAAGTGCTCAAGAATTGAAAAAAAAAGTTCGCAATTTGTTCATTTTTTTTTCGGCATATATAATTAAAAGATTTATCATCCAATCGGGACAGGGTATACCCGCTGAACATGTAGATATCGGCATGTCACCTATTTTCATGATGTGCGCGCACAGATTGTTCCATGCAACAATTTCTGGGAATCGTGACAAAGTAAAAGAATTTTCTTTAAAAAAAATCAAATACACAAAAGTATGTATTAACACTAGCGCTGTGGTCTGCAATTTTTGTGCAAGTTTAATGAAGAGTACCGAAAAAATGCACGGAATATGCATAAATTTGGAGTATTTCAGTTGAAGTTAGATTTTATATGCAATTAAACTGTTTAGTCGTTTCTGAAATTATTTTCAAGTGTAGTAATGTTAGTAAAACAACATACTCGGAGCGCATGCGTGTGACATCATCACAAGAGCCTCGTTCTTAATGTAAACAAAGTGATCGAAATTAGGTCATGCTCAAAATAAGGGAATCGTATGATAGATCCAGTTTTAAATTAAGTAAGGATTGAAAACTTCTTACATTTTTAGCTCATCTATTTTTTGAAAAAAAATTATGAGCTATTGTCATCACCTTGGCGTCGGCGTCGGCGTCGGCGTCGGCGTTGGCGTTGGCGTTGGCGTTGGCGTCGGCGTCCGGTTAAGTTTTGCGTTTAGGTCCACTTTTCTCAGAAAGTATCAATGCTATTGCATTCAAACTTGGTACACTTACTTACTATCATAAGGGGACTGGGCAGGCAAAGTTAGATAACTCTGGCGTGCATTTTGACAGAATTATGTGCCCTTTTTATACTTAAAAAATTGAAAATTTTGGTTAAGTTTTGCGTTTAGTTCCACTTTTCTCAGTAAGTATCAATGCTATTGCATTCAAACTTGGTACACTTACTTACTATCATGAGGGGACTGGGCAGGCAAAGTTAGATAACTCTGGCATGCATTTTGACAGAATTATGTGCCCTTTTTATACTTAGAAAATTGACAATTTTGGTTAAGTTTTGTGTTTAGGTCCATTTTATTCCTTAAGCATCAAAGCTATTGCTTTCATACTTGCAACACTTACTAACTATCATATGGGGACTGTGCAGGCAAAGTAATGTAACTCTGACTGGCATTTTGACAGAATTATGTGCCCTTTTTATACTTAGAAAATTGAAAATTTGATTAAGTTTTGTGTTTAGGTCCACTTTATTCCTACAGTATCAAAGCTATTGCTTTCATACTTGCAAGATTTATGAACTATCATAAGGGGACCGTGCAGGCAAAGTTATGTAACTCTGACTGGCATTTGGACGGAATTATGGGCCCTTTATACTTAGAAAATTGAAAATTTGGTTAAGATTTATGTTTTGGTCCATTTTACCCCTAAAGTATCATAGATATTGCTTTCATACTTGGAACACTCACAAACTATCATAAGGGTACAGTAAAAGGACAAGTTGCATAACTCTGGTTGTCATTGTTACGGAATTATGGCCCTTTTTTGACTTAGTAACTTTTAATATAATGGTTAAATTTTGTGTTTCGATCCACTTTACTTCTTAAGTATCAAGGCTATTGCTTTCAAACTTCAAATACTTACATGCTATCATGAGGTTACTGTACCTGGCAACTTGAATTTTACTTTGACCTTTGAATGACCTTGACTCTCAAGGTCAAATTATTAAATTTTGCTAAAATTGCCATAACTTCTTTATTTATGATTAGATTTGATTGATACTTTGATGAAACTACTCTTACCTGACATACCACAATAGACTCCACCCACCACCATCCCCCGTGCCCTCCCCCCCCCCTCCCCCCCCCTCCCCCCCCCCTATTTTTTTTTTTTTTTTTTTTTTTTTTTTTTAAGATCTCTCAATTACCACCACTCTCACACATACCACCCCCCACAACCCTCACACCCACCCAACCCACCAACCCCCCCCCCCCCCCCCCCCACCCCCCCCCCCATTTTTTTTTTTTTTTTTTTTTTTTTTTTTTTTTTTTTTTTTTTTTTTTTTTAAGATCATCTCAAAAATTACCAAACACCAACTACCCCCCACTATACCCCCCCCCCCCCCCCCTCCATTTTTTTTTAAAACTGTTATGTTTGAAATACCGTCCAAACATCCACCCAAATCCACCCCAAAACCCCCCCCCCCCCTCCCCACCCCCCCCCCCCCCCCCGAATTTTTTTTTTTTTTTTTTTTTTTTTTTTTCGCTTTTTTGGAAGATAATGTAATAAATGTCCACAACCCCACACTATACACCCCTCTTCACTCCACTCCTCCCTCCTTTGTGATTGAAAATGAGAGTCCCTTCACCTTTAAAAAGAAAATAGATGAGCGGTCTGCACCCGCAAGGCGGTGCTCTTGTTTTTTTTTATGCCCCCCTTTGAAGAAGAGGGGGTATAATGCTTTGCACATGTCAGTCGGTCGGTCTGTCAGTCCGTCCACCAGGTGGTTTCCGGATGATAACTCAAGAACGCATGGGCCTAGGATCATGAAACTTTATAGGTACATTGATCATGACTTGCAGATGGCCCCTATTGATTTTGAGGTCACTAGGTCAAAGGTCAAGGTCACGGTGACCCGAAATAGTAAAATGGTTCCGTATGATAACTCAAGAACGCATAGGCCCAGGATCATGAAACTTCATAGGTAGATTGATCATGACTCGCAGATGACCTCTATTGATTTTGAGGTCACTAGGTCAAAGGTCAAGGTCACGATGACCCAAAATAGTAAAATGGTTTTCGGATGATAACTCAAGAACGCATACGCCTAGGATCATGAAACTTCATAGGTAGATTGATCATGACTCGCAGATGACCCCTATTGATTTTGAGGTCACTAGGTCAAAGGTCAAGGTCATGGTGATCCAAAATAGTAAAATGATTTTCGGATGATAACTCAAGAACGCATACTCCTAGGATCATGAAACTTCATAGGAAGATTGATCATGACTCGCAGATGACCCCTATTGATTTGAGGTCACTAGGTCAAAGGTCAAGGTCATGGTGACCCGAAATAGTAAAATGGTTTTCGGATGATAACTCAAGAATGCATATGTCTAGGATCATGAAACTTCATGGGTAGATTGATCATGACTCGCAGATGAACCCTATTGATTTTGAGGTCACTAGGTCTAAGGTCAAGGTCGCGGTGACCATAAATAGTTAAATGGTTTCCGGATGATGAATCAAGAACGCTTATGCCTGGGATCATGAAACTTCTTAGGTACATTGATCATGACTCGCAGATGACCCATATTGATTTTCAGGTCAAAGGTCAAGGTCACGACGACCCAAAACAGTAAAATTGTTTCCGGATGATAACTCAAGAACGATTTTGCCTAGGATCATGACACTTAATAGGTACATTGATCATGACTCGCAGATGACCCCTATTGATTTTCAGGTCACTAGGTCAAAGGTCAAGGTCACAGTGACAAAAAACGTATTCACACAATGGCTGCCACTACAACGGACAGCCCATATGGGGGGCATGCATGTTTTACAAACAGCCCTTGTTTCGTTTTGCCATTGTAATGGAGCAGAGGACAATTTTCATTTCATAAATTTAATACCTGGGGAAAAATCTAAATTGTCTGTAATTGGACCTGTCATATTAATTACTAAAATGTAAATATTAGTTTCAGCCAGAGCACAGATATCTATTAGCCAACTTAGTTGCATATTTTCATTGTTTTCTCGTGGGCTTCGCCACCCTGAACCCCCAACCAGGGTGTTGCCCTGGACCCACAGGGGGCCTTGGCGGCCCCCTAGACTCCCGGCCTAATCGGTTGCTTTGTTAAAAAAATCTGTTGTTCCAAAATATAATGAAAACACTGGGTTACGGTAGATACCTTATTAACCAGACCAAAATATTTTCTGGTTGAATTGGGCCTAGCAATAAAATAATAAATCAGGTGAAGATATGCAGATAATAAGGTTGCTATTATTTGAATTTTGGAGCGGTTGAGGAATGTCCCCAATGTCAACAACTATCATAGCAAATTAATAGATCCTAAATTTAATTTTTACTATGTTAAGCACTGCATTGTGTCTACTCGAAGTGACACAGCAATCTACCAGGTATGTATAAAATGTAAGCCATTTGCTTCGGTCCAGCGTACAGCATAGTGAACAACCTGGGTAGATCCGTATTTTAAACGCACAATGTCAAAATAAAATTGTAACATGAATTTGTGATTAAAACTGAAAACACCAATACAATAATAAAATCGCTTGCATGTTGGAGTTTAATCCTAACATCGATATTTTCCAAATATATATGTTATTATTATTATTATTATTAAAGTTTTATTTCTATAAGGTTCTTGCCAATTACCTTGTTGACAAAAAAAGAATTTTCCGTCAATAAAATGCAATTACTTTACCCCTTTGCAGCCGAGAAATTGGGGCGCTATTATTTTGATCACTTCTTCATTTTATTAGCTCGTCTATTTTGTGAAAAAAAATTATGAGCTATTGTCATCACCTTGGCGTTGGCGTCGGCGTCCGGTTGAGTTTTGCGTTTAGGTCCACTTTTCTCAGAAAGTATCAATGTTTTTGCATTCAAACTTGGTACACTTACTTACTATCATCAGGGAACTGGGCAGGCAAAGTTAGATAACTCTGGAATGCATTTTGACAGAATTATGTGCCCTTTTTATACTTAGAAAATTGAAAATGTTTGTTAAGTTTTGTGTTTAGGCCATTTTATTCCTTAAGTATCAAAGCTATTGCTTTTATACTTGCAACACTTACTAACTATCATAAGGGGACTGTGCAGGCAAAGTTATGTAACTCTGACTGGCATTTTGACAGAATTATGTGCCCATTTTATACTTAGAAAACTGAAAATTTGGTTAAGTTTTGTGTTTAGGTCCACTTTATTCCTACCGTATCAAAGCTATTGCTTCACACTTGCAACACTTATTAACTATCATAAGGGGACTTTGCAGGCAAAGTTATGTATCTCTGACTGGCATTTGGACGGAATTATGGGCCCTTTATACTTAGAAAATTGAAAATTTGGTTAAGTTTTGTGTTTTGGTCCACTTTACCCCTAAAGTATCATAGATATTGCTTTCATACTTGGAACACATGCAAACTATCATAAGGTCACAGTAAAAGGACAAGTTGCATAACTCTGGTTGTCATTTTTACGGAATTATGGCCCTTTTTTTGACTTAGTAACTTTGAAAAAATGGTTAAATTTTGTGTTTCTATCCACTTTATTTCTAAAGTATCAAGGCTATTGCTTTCAAACTTCAAATGCTATCATGAGGTTACTGTACCTTGCAAGTTGAATTTTACCTTGACCTTTGAATGACCTTTACTCTCAAGGTCAAATTATTAAATTTTGCTAAAATTGCCATAACTTCTTTATTTTGATTAGATTTGATTGATACTTTGACAAAACTACTCTTACCTGACATACCACAAAAGACTCCACCCAAACCATCCCCCGTGCCCTCCCCCCCTCTCCCCCCCCCCCCCCCCGAATCCCTCCCCCTATTTTTTGTTTTTTTTAAGATCATCTCACAAATGACCACCACACCCTCACACTATACCCCCCCACCCCACCCCCCAATATTTTTTTTTTAAACGGTTAAAAAACACAATTATTTAATTTTATTTTTGAAATACCGTCCATCCATTGCACCCAAGAATCCCCTCCCCCCCACCCCCCCACTCCCCCCGCCCCCGAATTAAAAAAAAAAAATTTGCATTTTTTTTCGCATTTTTGGAAGATAATGTAATAAATGTCCACACCCCCACACTATACACCCCTCTTCACTCCACCCCTTCCTCCTTTGTTTAAAAAGAAAATAGATGAGCGGTCTGCACCCGCAAGGCGGTGCTCTTGTTATACGATAGGGGCGCGTTTATTAGGGCGGGAGCCTTTATTAGGATAAAGACGGTAGGTGCTATACAGCTTCAAAAATGCAGTAGGGGGCATTGTGTTTCAAAAACACTAGTCTTGCTTAAAAAAAAAAAATTAAACTGAAATGGAATGTTTTTCTGAAAATAAGTAACAATAATAAGGCCTACACAAAATTTAAAATTAGCCTCAATGATGCCTGCGGTTGTAATAATATGGCTTAAAGCAAACTAAAACTGTTGATGGTTGTCAACCTGAGTCAGTGTTGAACATGTCCTAGAATTAGGAGCTCATTTGAACAATTACATTTCTCTGATGAAAGGTGTCAGTCCCAAATGAGCACTGAAACTGAAAATGTCACCAAAAAAGCATATGAACGAATGCTTAAATAGGTTAATGCAATTTTAATAAGAGCGCAAAATTGTTGCTTTAGTCAGTCAAAGTCCAGGCATGGAAAGTGTGCGTGTTGCAAAGACCATGCACTGTAACTAAATAAAAACTTGCAACTCAGAACATGTAGCATTTTATGATGAAAAATTGATATTGGACTTAATGCACTGTGCACACAGGAAAGGATTGTAGGACATAAGCCCCCCAGGACAAAACCCCCCCAATGAAAAAATGAACATTTGGACAATTGCCCCCCAGTAGAAATGACAGGTAGGATATAAGCCCCCCAGTGCTTATTTTGCATCTGGACATTTGCCCCCCAGTGCTTATTTTAGAAGTGAACATTAATTTTGCCCCCCAGTGCTAATATCATATGTTGTTTCCATTAAACTAGTATATCTCTGTCTTTGGATTCATTATTATTTCATATCTCACAAATATATAATCATAGAAACTTGGATCATTATAATTTGAAATAAAAAAGGTCCAGAAACACACTTGAATTTCCTAATCTTAGGTAAAACAAACATCTTAAAGAATTGTTCTTTAATTAATCAATCAAAAGGATTATCAGCTTGTTAAAGGTGTGACATGTGGCTTTGATCATATACTTGTTAATGAAAATGAATGGCTTCTTTATTTAATCAATCAAAAGGATTATCAATAATAATTATCATAACTTAGTACAAATAATGATAATTAAAGTGAACACATATAACAACATTTAAAGGCAATTATTTTTGTAGTTACATTGTTTGAGTGACAATTAACTAAAACTTAGTATATAACGAAACTATCACATTTCAAATGATACATTTCATCATGGAAATTATTAAGAGTAATAAAGGGTCTGAGAAATTACTGAAGGATGGGTACTCTTACACCAAAAAGAAGTCTCGTAAAGAATCAATACATTGGGAATGTTCCAAGCGCAGAAGCGCTTCATGTAAAAGAACCTTGACAACTAATCTTGATGTAAGTATAATATTAAAATGCTATTTGTTATCTTTGCTATCATAACTTTTAAAATAGCGATTTGCAAAATTAATTCCAGACAGTATTGCATAACTTCACAAATTTAATTATTTGAAGTAAAGGTAAATGTAGTATTTGTAAGCTTAACCAACATTCAAAATATCAATTAATTTACATAATTAATTCCAAACAGTTATACAAAACGTCACAAAATAATTTTATATATAATAAATTAAATGTTTCATTGCTATTATCATTAGTTACAATATTAAATAATTGTTTTTATATATTCAGGTTACTATGGTCACATCATCCACAACACACAGTAACGATGCTGACCACTTAGCCATAGAAGTTATGAAAGTCAGAGAAGAGATCAAATCCAGTGTCGCCTTATTTATCCCTTCCATTATTTAAGCCTTTCAGTGGTGGTAATCGGATAAATGGATTATCATCTCAAAGGTTTTGAGTAATCAGGTGGTGATAATTGGACATGATTATCTGCTCAATCGAGTAATGTCATTAAAAATTAGGCACTGGGGGGCAAATGTCCACTTCTAAAATAAGCACTGGGGGGGCAAATGTCCAGATGCAAAATAAGCACTGGGGGGCTTATATCCTACCAGTCATTTCTACTGGGGGGCAATTGTCCAAATGTTCATTTTTTCATTGGGGGGGGGGGTTTTGTCCTGGGGGGCTTATGTCTGGATCCCACAGGAAAGTATTGACCCATTTACACCATAGAAAAAAAACAACAATTTACATTCAATACATGGCAGTCAATGTATTTTTTAAGAGCCAAAATGCACCAGACTATGTTGTTTTACAAATATGTTTGAACAAAATATTACTGACGTGGAGGGGGGAGGGGTGTAGAGGAGTAACCCAGTTTATTGACAATACATAAAAGAAAGTAAAAATAAAAATGATTAAAATAAAGCATGTATTTTCAGGTGAAAATATTACATATTTTATCTAAATGTGATTGCATGATAATATACTACAATGCTTGTTGATATCAATACATTTATTTGGCCACAACAAATCAATAGGAGGTTTTTGTGTGACGTCACAAAAGGGGTTTTCCGTTACTAAAAATAGATTGGCCGTCAACTTCTCGATCGCGGCCAATTACATTGTATCAGAGTAAAGGTCGTCGGAAGACTTAATAATTACAATTTCACAAAACAAAACTATCAATACCCGTATTCTTTAAGTAAGACTTTAATAAATGATATTTCAAAAATAATAAAACATATAATAATTTGAATATTACTTTAAGTGGTGTGGATGCGATAGTGTTATTTTTCATCAGCGATTCAAATTTAGTGCTAAGGGTGGGTGCATTGAATCGGTTATAAAACAAAGCCCTGAAATAGTTCAATACATTTCAATCTTGAATTGTAGTTTTAATTTTATTTTACATTGAATGAATTTTCGTTTCGTTTGCATTGAATGAAAATATTAATAAATTTAAGCATTCAAATCGAAAAAAACACCTGCATATTTTGCAAATTGAAATGTCTTTGCATGTACATGTATATTGAAAACTCTTCTGTAGTGATACTGAGCGATACAAATCTAGCATTTTATGATACCATAAAACTACACATTTAATTTATTTTACGCCAAGTATTTTATATCCCTATGATAACCAAACGCGATTGCTTGTTTTCATGATGATGTTTCGAACACTGCAGTAACGCACGATCTTTACACATTATAGCAAATTTTACATTTGCAGGTACCCGTTAAATACGTTAATTGTGTAGCAGTAAACTTGTACAATATTTTAAATGTATAGTTATTAAACACTTTATTGTTATGTTTAAACTGGTTAATTTATATATACTTAATAGTTCCTAGCTGTTAATCCATTTCGAACAAATGTCTATTTTTTTAAAATATGTTCAAATATTTTATTTAAGCAACTGTTAGGTTAGACTTAATATGCCAAGAGATGACATGGAGGTATCATAAATTGTGTTTAATGACCAGACACATGTGGTTTATGCAGAGACCCCATACAGAGCCATACAAGCATAGGTCCCTGGGTTTATGACACACTGTTTTTTTTAGTCATTGTCTGGACAGTATCCGATCATATCGAGATAATCGGTTTGTGATAAACAAAGGGGCAATTAAACACTGGGTTAAAAATGCTGAAACAGAGTGTCAAAATTGGTGTGAACAATTAAATAAATAAAAACATTTACATTTATCAAGAGGATTTAGTTATTCTGTAACAAGGTAAGTTTTTACAGACAAATAGGTTCAAATCAGTTTCTATATGTTGATTACATAAAATCAATCAATTTGTTGTTTGTTTTCGTCCTAATTTGTGTTCGTTCATTGGATTCAATTTAATCTGAAAGAATTTTCAATTTCTGAGTATTTTTTGTTCATTAAAAGGGTCGCGAATATGATTGTAACCGTATTACAATGCGGTTCATCAAATGCAAACAATAGCAGAATGGCCGCAGTTTTGACGGCCAAAATTAGAGCATGCGCAAACGTGACGTCATTATCGGAATCCCCAAAACCTCCTATTAAATGGCCGTCGGATTTGCCACACCTAAAAATCTTGAAATGAAATTTAAATATTTTTATTTTTAGTTTGCGCCGCAGCAACAATTTTTCTACGCACCTATTCATTAATAATTTAGTTACATTTAGCCTACGTACTTTACAACGTAGACTGTTATAACGCTTTGCGTTAATAAATTCGTTTATGGTAAAAAGAACTGGCGGCGTTTGTCTGTCTAATTGTGTTTGCCAAAGACACTAATGGAAATGTTAATTTTCCCCCGGGGCAATCGCCGCAATGAGTCATTGCATCACAGATGATTTTAGTAATTTTAAATATCTCAGCTGCATCTACAAAGGATGTGAAATGTCGCTGGTATGCGTTTGGTAAAAATCTGCAATGAACTTGTAAGCATTGATTGAAGTTAAAATATCAAACATTAACCTGCAACTGAGTGTCGCCATGAAACTGGGCAAAAAAATTGTGATGTATAATATAAATTGTACACGCCTCCCATCTACCTGTTCAAACTGTTGAGGACTAAGTCCAAGGTGTATATTATGCCCCAAAAACATGAAGTTAACATAAGTGCAAAAGTGAAGAAACTTTCTGGACCTCAACAACGTTACTTGGATTTGAAGGACTTTTTTAAAATACAAAACTTTTACTACCCATTTCTTATTGTTGTTGCATTGGGAAGTTATGTTTTTTTTTACTTTACACGACTTAAACTTCTCATTTCTAATTTTAACGGTGTTAAACTAACAAAAGTAATGCATCAAGTATTCTATAATACTATAACCTATGATATTTAGAACTAATACAAATTCAAGATATTTTGTATCAGTGTTTTTTTCCCCCCAAATTACAGCCTAGAGTCTTACAGGCTGTGTCCAAATTGCAAAATTTGTTTCCCAATGGCAAAAAGTAATTTTTGTCCCCAAAAATCTGGCAAATATTTCCAAAAAAAGCTAACTTTTTCAATAAACTCAATAAGAAAATTAAGGCACAGGCTGTAAAATATAATACAAAGAAAAATCAATACTAATGCTTGATATTTATTGTATTATTTCTTGTTTCTTGTTATGTAACCATCATTGACTAAAAGCTGAGCTTCAAATGTAACTTTGATGAAAACTACAGTGTAACATGTTAAATTTACGTAGTCACTACCTGGTGTGAGTAAGCAGAACAGCTATTGGAGATTTTATGCCCGCCTTTGAAGAAGAGGGGGTATATTGTTTTGCTCATGTCGGTCGGTCCGTCCACCAGATGGTTTCCGGATGATAACTCAAGAAGGCTTAAGCCTAGGATCATGAAACTTCATACATAGATTGATCATGACTGGCACATGACCCCTATTGATTTTCAGGTCACTAGGTCAAAGGTCAAGGTCACAGTGACTCTAAACAGTAAAATGGTTTCCGGATGATAACTCAAGAATGCTTACGCCTAGATCTTGAGTGAAATAAAATCGATATTCCATCGAATCGAACAATTTTATTTTTTTTAAGCTTTTTTCACCGTTTATTTACATTGTAAATGAGTTAAACTGTATTCTTTTACTGGATTTATGACGTCATTTTGTTGAAAAAATGACGTCATTTCACAGTTAAACAGTGACAAATATCAATATTTTTCACTGTTATTTTTCACTGTTTAAAACAGTGGAATACCAGTTTTATTTCACTGAAATTTCTCTATAAACCACCGGAAAGGATAAAATAAAATTGAAACCTTGACAACTTTTAGTTATCGATTTTAAAGTATTTGGGAGCAAAATATCAAATACGCCAATTTACCAATATGAAGACTTCACAACATGAATTTTCCCAATTTCAGTTTTTTTTGCGCATATTTTTCCCAATTGAGCTGATACCGGTACCGATACTATTCCACATTGGGCAAAAAAATCGCTGATGCGTTGTAATAGAGATGGAACGCGGAGTCAGAGGACAAAACTTATTTTGTTTCTACAAAATCACAAATTGGTGCAATCAAATATCAATTTGTCTGTTGTCCGGCTAAAACTGGTTGGTACATGCGCTTCTCACCTTGGCGACCCAGGTTCATTGACCATTCCTGAAAGCATGTGAGTATGGTTGATGGACGGGTGGGGTTTCCCCCTGGTACTCTGGGTTCCACAACAATACAAGACCACACCAACATTTAATCCTTTGCACGCTGGGAAATTTGTTGTCTGCTAAAATGTTGTCTGCTGAATTTCTAAAATTAGCATTTTCTTCAATACACACACACTGATGTAATCAAATATCATAAACACATTTAAAATATAATTACTTAAGGTTTGTTATACCTCGTTGCACCACACTGAACACTTAATGTGACATTTTATCAATCTACCTTAAGCATCTGGAAAATGCAATGAATATACATAAAATGGAGCATTAAATGTGTTTTCTTAAAGTTATATCTCGTACAATTTTATTAATTTCAAAACTTTTGCTACGGATCTAACAACATCACATAAGGTAAGAAAATAAGGTAAGGTAAGAAAATGGGGTGTTTTTTTTTAATTTGATTGTCATTTCTACAGAGAATGCCATTTTTAATCATGATAATTCTATGTTTGAATATTCTTAAAAATTTGCAAAAAAATATTATAAATGAAAACACAAAAGTCACAATAATATTATTATATGTACTTATAACAATCATTAACACTTTGTACTTTGATACATTTTAGATTAACGAATTATTATGATTTTCTCAATTAATGAAAGTGATGTTTGCATGAAAACAGTTAGTAACTGCTGTAATGTGATCCCAACATAGTCAGTATGATAAGTCATAAAAATGCATACTACCAGAATATTGATAGACTATCACAAATATATGCATTAACATTATCTGAACCATTATGTTTGAGAAAAACAACAAAATAATGTCCATTTTAAGCCTATTATATGATTATCAAAATAATATGAGGTGCTTTCTGGGAAAACTGAGCTTGATTCATGTACGTAAAGTGCCGTCCTAGATTAGCCTATGCAGTCCGCACAGATCAATCAGGAATTACAATTGCCTGACTGGATTTTTGTTTAAAAGAGACTTTTATTAACAAAAAATTCCATTAAAGCAAAAAGTGTCGTTCCTGATAAGCCTGTGCAGACTGCTTAGGCTAATTTGGGACATCACTTTACACACAGTCATGCATAAGGCAAAGTTTTCCCAGAACTACCTAGGTTCAAAGTTAAACTGCATAATACACTAACTAAGAATATGAAATAAGATGTCAGGCATGATACTAAAAATCCCTAACACACCAATAAGCAATTTCAATTTTTTAAAAGACAGTAATTCAGACAGTACAGGTATTATTTTTGACAATTTTTCATTACAATTGCTTAACCCTTTCAGTGCTGGAACCGAAGTTTGAAGGCCTTTGCAAACAGTTTGGATCCAGATGAGACGCCACAGAACGTGGTGTCTCATCAGGATCCAAACTGTTTGCTCTTCTGATAGTATTCTTAGAAAAAAATCGAAAAAAATGCTAATTTTAGAAATTCAGCAGACAACATTTTAGCAGACGAGAAATTTCCCAGCATGCAAAGGGTTAAACAACTGTTCTTTATCTATCAAGTTATCAGTTACAACAACTAAAATGAGTACATGTAAACTCAGATAGCCAAGTTACATGTAGTTTTCATTTTTATCAATCAGCCACACTTAAGAAAGATTTTAGATAAAATTAACATTTACATATTAATTGTACTTGTTTAAGGGGCTTAAGTAGAAAACCTATGCTGATATTTGTTAGCTCATCTAGGCTGATATTTGTTAGCTCACCTGAGCATAAGGTACTTATTTTGAGCTTTTGTGATCGCTTCGATTTTTGTTGAAAGTTTGTCGTGCATCGTCCGTGGTCATCATTTACCGCTCTATAGGGGCCAGGCTAATTGCTCAATCTTGAAGGTACTTGGTTAGAACATTTGCCCCAGTGATATCTCTACTGAGATCAAAACTGTGTCATGTGGGGTCAAAAACTAGGTCATTCGTTCAAATTAAAAAAAGAGCTTCTTAACGCAACAGAAATCACAATATTTCCCAATCATCATGAACTTTGTGCAAAACATTTGTTCTGATGATATCTCAATTCAGTTTGAAAGTGGTCCAGGTTCTTGAAAAACATGGCCACCAGCGGACTAGGACGTTTTCCTTATACATGTATTGCCACATTGAAACCGTGTGAACATTCTAAAGATCACATGTTTTTTACTTAATCATTACATAACTTACTCAGAAATGTTTTTATGACATCTCAGCCAAGTTTAAAAATGCTTTTGGTCTGTTGAAAAACATGGCCACCAGGGGTGGCGGGGCAGTTTTCATTGTACAGCTTTACCTTTTGAACACTCTAGGAGTCCCATTTTTTGCCTAATCATCATAAAACTTGCTAAATATTTCATCTTATGATTGGTTAACTGAATTGTAAAATGGTTGTGGTAAGTAAAAAAAAAACAAGGCAGGCAAGCTAGGGGCCGGGTAGTTTTTCCTTTATGCCGGATTAACTGACTTGTTTAGGTTTTTGTGTCGCGAAAAAGTGGCAAAAACCTTTTTTTAGCCAGTTATTTGTAAACCCTGTCTGGCTATAGAAAAGCCTTGTAAACACTCTTGGTGACTTTGGTGCTTTGCCAGCATGTTTAATAATGTCCTGATGGCATTGATAAAAAATCTGGTACATGTATGAGTAATTTACTCTCATTCTTGAGAGTTAAATCAACCAATTGAAATAAGACTTTATCATAATTGGCAGATTAAAAACGGAAACAACTCCATAAAACTGGACCGTGATAATGTGAAATCTGTTACAGGAGAGCCGTAACTATAAAACAGTAGAGGGAAAAGATTAATGGAAAGTGGTGAACCGGAAAGCCGAAAAAGCAGAAACCAATAAGTGGGGTACCCGAAAGAGATAACCGCAAAGTGGTTAGTGGAAACAAATTACCTGAAAGTGGTGTCCCCAAAGTGGACAGCATGAGTCACCCCAGTGAATGGATACCGGAGGAGGGAATACCGGAACTGGTACAGAGGTCCTCCGGTATGGCTCTGCTTTACGGTATGGTATTCTATACTAAATATTATGTTTTCAGTGTACTTGTCTCTATGTGCTTCAATAGGTGTTAAATGTTTTACGAGATAATTGATTTTCAACAAAAAGGAAAAAAAATCCTTAAGATTTTACATTTCATAAAAATTCCAAAGTTAAAAACATGATTTTATGTTCTACATAAAAGCATGGCTTTGAGGTTCCTTGATAATGTTGAAAAAACCATATTTTTGACATTTGGAAAAATGTATAGAAAATTCCAAAAAAGATGCCCTTGAACATTTACGATTAGATACCCTGTCTACCCATAGGGTAGATGTTAAAAAAAGTATTATCTGTGCCATGCAGGCGTTCAGAAGAAGATCACAACCAGTGGTGGTCCAGAGAGCTGTGAGCCGATGCCGTTCACACTGTTCCCCAGTTTTCTGCCGAAGGCCGTCCTCACCAAGGCCCGTTCTCTTCACACCCACTTCCAGAGGCTGATGTTCGACGTGGCAAACGATCACGAGTTTCTTCACATGTGCCTCAAAGAGTAAGGATAGTTTTCCTGCAGTATGATTTTTTAGCCTTGCTCTGGGAAAATGGGGTTTAATGCACATGTGTTAAGTGTAGTCCGAGATTAGCCTGTGAAGTCCGCACAGGCTAATGAGGGACAAAACTTTCATTTAATGGAGTTTTCGTTTAAACAAAAATCTAGTCTAGATGAAGTGTCATCCCTGATCAGCCTATGCAAACTGCGCAGGCTAATCTGGGACAAGACTATGCATTAAGCCCAGTTTTACCAGAGGGCTTCTCATTAGTGTTTTACTTTATTGTGTCAACTCTCCACATAATAACAAGCGATTTTTTTTTCCCAATTTGGAAAAGAACCTATACCATACCAATTGGGAATAATTGTCGCGAAAATTCGTGAAATCGGGAAAATTTGCATTGTGAAATCTTCAGATTGTGAAATATGGGTCTTTATTAATTGCTTATTAAAATTGCATAAATCAATTCAAATATTCATTTATATGCATACTGTGTTGAAATATTCAGTTTCTGTTCTCATGTTATTTTTTTTACTTGCAGATAATGCTTTTTTAGAACAAAATTGACATATTTTCCTCTCGTTTGAGAATTTTTAAGATGGCAACTGGGAATTTTGTAGTTTTTCCTAAATTGGAAAAGAACCTTTTACGGGTACTTTATAAAGAAGGAAAAAAACGTTGATAACGGCAGGGCTAGGGTCTAAGTCCGTTTCAATGTATTGCGCACAATGAACATCATAGAAAAGCCATTATAATATTAACAAGATATGATGTTTATTTTTAGAACTGATTGATTGTGATACACATTCTATCTCCTAATTTCCAGTGTACTTCCCGTTGACGAGTTTACTCGAGAATTTTGGAACATTTACGAGACTGTCAGAAATGAAGGAGTCACACAGGTATGTTGGTCGTTTCTTATAGTTTTAACATTTTGGCTCCATTCCACCTTTATCTAGTATTTGGAACACCTTGTCCAGTTTGAATAGCAATGGGCCCTGTCTGTAAAAAATATCTTGCCTGCAGTTGGGCTACAGAACTTCTGTGGGGATTGATGATGAAAATAATGTTTAGGGGTCAGACTCTCCCCCCTACCTTTCATTAAGTGTGACGTTTTTCAGTTACTGACACAAGTTTGTGCAATGAGTATGCACACTTGTGGTGTAATGAGTGTTTCTGATAAAGGAGAATAGTAAGCATCAACTATCCGTCATACTTCTAAATTAAAAAAAAATTCTTACCATTCTCCCCCTCCCCCTCACACAAAAGATCAAGCTTAAAGTTGCATATGTCACTCAGTTATTTCTCAGAGCCATAACAATTTCATGATGGAGGCAAGTGGAGAAAGAATGAAGGGTGGTCAAGATTGTCACGAGGTCGAGTTCAACAAATTTTATTTCTCAGGCCATCACGATATTTATAAGCCGTAACGATTTCATGATGGAGGCAAGTCGAGATTGGAAGAAGGGCAGTCAAGATATACGCCAGGTGGAGTTCAACACGTTTTCCTCGGGGGCTGGAGGGGTGGGGGGAGCAGTTACAGATGTTCACAGGTACATGAAATGGTTTCATTTTGTATATAGAAATGTCATCAAAGGTCAAGTTTGGTAACTAAAGTTTTAAATTTGTTCTTATTATGAGCCCACTTACTCTTTCAAATTTTGCACACAAAAAAATAAGTCAAAGATGTTCAAACTTTGATATTTTAATGAAACTTCATATTTAAAATCCTTATAACAGCACCTCTGTTAACCCTTTTCCACTTAGAAGCAAAGTGAAAATGGCTATGTGCAAACAGCATAAAACCAGATTCAGGTTTTATGCTGTTGCTGCTCATTAGAATCGTAGGTTTGGAGATGAAGCCTTAAAAATTTGAATCTAGTAAGAAAGGTCTTAAATTAAATATAAATATCTAAGGGACTACAAATGCGTAAAAATACGTATCTAAGTGGTAAAGGGTTAAATATGTATCTAAGTGGTAAAGGGTTAAATATGTATCTAAGTGGTAAAGGGTTAAATACATATCTTAGTGATAAAGAGTTAAATACATATCTTAAGTGGTAAGGGATAAATATGTATCTAAGTGGTAAAAGGGTAAAATACGTATCCAAGTGGTAAAGGGTTAAATACGTATCTAAGTGGTAAAGGGTTAAATATGTATGTATGTTGTAAAGGGTTAAATACGTATCTAAGTGGTAAAGGGTTAAAAAGGTATCTAAGTGGTAACGGTTTAAATACGTATCTTTGTTGTAAAGGGTTAAATATGTATCTAAGTGGTAAAGGGTTAAATACGTATCTAAGTGGTAAAGGGTTAAATATGTATCTGTGTTGTAAAGGTTTAAATACGTATCTAAGTGGCAAGGGTTTAAATACATGTCTATGTTGTAAAAGGTTAAATACGTATCTAAGTGGTAAAGGGTTCAATACGTATCTAAGTGGTAAAAGGTTTAATACATATCTATGTTGTTAAGGTTTAAATACGTATCTAAGAGGTAAGGGGTTAAATACATGTCTATGTTGTAAAGGGTTAAATACGTATCTAAGTGGTTAAGGGTTTAATACATATCTAAGTGGTTAAGGGTTAAATATGTACATAAGTGGTAAAGGGTTAAATACGTATCTATGAGGTAAAGGGTTTAACACATGTCTTCATGTATGTTGTAAAGGGTTAAATACGTATCTAAGTGGTAAAGGGTTAAATACGTATCTAAGTGGTAAAGGGTTAAATACATATCTAAGTGGTAAAGGGTAAACAAATATCTAAGTGGTAGAGGGTTAAATACGTATCTAAGCCGTAAAGGGTTAAATACATATATGAGTGGTAAGGGGTTAAATACATGTCTATGTTGTAAAGGGTTAAATACGTATCTAAGTGGTTAAGGGTTCAATACGTATGTAAGTGGTAAAGGGCTAAACACATATCTAAATGGTAAATGGTTAAACTCATATCTATGTTGTAAAGTATTAATGTGATCGGCAGGATAAGGTCAATGTGATAATTTCTAAAACACAGCAATGTAAATGTGGATGAATTTCTCAATAACACATTGAGTTATTGTAAGCAAACTTCATACCCAAATGCATTTATTTATACAAATCTTGAGATTTCATGGGGTGGGCGGGGGATGTATTAAGGTCACATTATTTATAGAAATTTTAATTATGTTAAATAACTGAAGAAGAAATTGAGCTATATTAATTAAACTTAATAAATACTAATCCTAAAACATGTAGATACCTTTTTTTCAAATCTCACAATGGTTGAATGTGGCATACAGGAGGTAATGGTCACTATTTCTTAAAATACCAGCATGGATTCCACTTAGTAACAGGAAAACAAAATGAGCTACTGTCATGAAACAAGCAACTGTTGTTGACTCTTTGTGCTGTTTTCAGGTACAGTCTAAAACTATCAGGCTTTCCGTTGGACCTCGACAAGGTATTTTGTTCTGTTTTTCTCACCAGAGGATGACTATTAGTGAATGTAGATTCTTAGATTTATTTATTATAGCCCAATACAGCCTAAGGCTTATTTGCAATGCTCTCGAGTCTGTTTTCTGGGGTTAGATCCCGTACTTGGGTGTCTATGGGGGAAATCTAAAGAAAAACTCCCACTGTGGGGATCGAGTCTGTGACCTCCCGGTTGCCAAGTGGACACCATATCCATTACACAACGGAGAGGATGACTGTTTGTGAATGTAGATTCTTTAATTTGATTAATTTGTGTTTGTCTTTTGATGATACATGGAGGATAGTAAGGTATATATATCTATACAATTTCTTTTAAGAATGATCACTGAAATCTGTGCATTTACACGCATAAAAAAGCTAATCACATGTTATAAACTGATTTCCATGCCTTATATGCCGCACTTGCATTGTGCTTGTCTCAAAATAGAACAGGTTTTTCCCTAATGTGCTCTCAATGTTATGGATATTTACAATCAAACATGACACATAAAAGAAGTCCTCTTTCACAGCTGTTTAGTACAGAAACGGATTTCACAATTTGAAATACAGAATTTCTAACCTGTATCTTGCAATTTATAGTGGAAAAACATTAGTTTTATATTAGCTCACCTGAGCACAACATGCTCATGGTGAGCTTTTGTGATCGCCTTTTGTCTGTCGTCCGTTGTCCGTTGTGCATTGTGCCGCGTCAACATTTGCCTTGTTAACTCTCTAGAGGGCACATTTATTGTCCAATCTTCATGAAATTTGGTCAGAAGATTGGTCTCAATGATGTCTTGGATGAGTTAGAAAATGGTTACGTTTGCTTGAAAAACATGGCTGCCAAGGGGCGGGGCATTTTTCCTCATATGGCTGTAGTAAAATCTTGTTAACACTTTAGAGGCCACATTTATTGTTTGATCTTCATTAAACTTGGTCAGAAGATTCATCCTAATCATATCTTGGACGAGTTCGAAAATGATTCCAGTTGGTTGAAAAACATGGCCGCCAGGGGGCAGGGCATTTTTCCTTATATCGCTATAGTACTATCTTGTTAACACTCTAGAGGCCACATTTATTGTCCAATCTTCATGAAATTTGGTCAGAAGATTTTTCTTATTCATATCTTGGATGATTTCGAAAATGGTAACGTCTGCTTGAAAAACATGGCTGCCAAGGGGCGGGGCATTTTTCCTTATATGGCTATATATGGCTATAGTAAAATCTTGATAACACTGTAGAGGCCACATTTATAGTCCGATCTTCATGAAACTCGATCAGAAGATTCATCCCAATAATATCTTGGACAAGTTTAAAATGATGCCGGTTGGTTGAAAAACATGGCCACCACGGGCGGGGCATTTTACCTAATAAGCTATAGTAAAACCTTGTTTACACTCTAGAGGTCACATTTATTTCCCGATCATCATGAAACTTGGTCAGAAGATTTGTCCCAATGATTTTTTGGATGAGTTCCAAAATGGTTTTGATTGCTTTAAAAACATGGCCACCAGGGGGCGTGGCATTTTTCCTTATATGGCTATAGTTAAACCTTGTTTACACTGTAGAGGCCACATTTATTGTCCAATCTTCATGAAATTTGGTCAGAAGATTGGTCTCAATGATATCTTGGATGAGTTTGAAAATAATTGTGTTTGCTTGAAAAACATGGCTTCCAATGGGCAGGGCATTTTTCCTTATATGGCTATAGTAAAATCTTGTTAACACTCTAGAGGCCACATTTACTGTCTGATCTTCATGAAACTTGGTCAGAAAATTCATCCAGATATTATCTTGGGCGAGTTCAAAAATGATGCCGGTTGGTTGAAAAACATGGCTGACAGGGGGCGGGGCATTTTTCCTTAACACTCTAGAGGCCACATTTATTTTCCGAACTTCATGAAACTTGGTCAGAAGATTAGTCCTAATAATATCTTGTTATTTCAGGTGAGCGACTTTGGACCTTTCAGGCCCTCTTGTTAAAAGGTCTGACAGAGCCATTCTACTTTTAATTTTAGCCGCTTTCAGGGAAAATGGGCCTTTTTTCATGTTTGAAGTGTCAAATACAGATTAGCATGTGCAGTCTCCACAGGCTAATCAGGGACAACACTTTCTACTTGTAAGGCATTTTTTTAAAGAAGTCTTTTTTGAAAGAAAATCCAGTTGCTTACTCACAGGCTAATCTGAAACAACGCTTACATTCATGCATTTAGCCCAGTTTTAACTGAATGAAGCTCAGTCATTGTTCATTGTGTTAGTGAAATATTGTTATTGCATAATTCTTGTTTTAATCAGATATTTGTTGTTGTTTTTAAGTTACCTGAAAACAGACCTACTAAAGGATTCGCCAAGGGTCTCGTGCTTGCCTGGGAACAGTATGGAAATCCATCGTAAGTTTAGCGTTAATTTGCAACATTCTTTCTGCACATTACATTACGTTTTGTGTATATTTACTTTAATTGTTGTCTTAAAAATGCATTTTTATTTAAAATATAAATATGTCATAATTTTTTTTAGTGAGCATCATAATTATGTTATTTACATTGAAACAAAGAATTTGGTTTTTGCATAAGTTCCTGAACCAAAGACTGCGAAGAATGTTAGCCTCCTGTGGTAACTGTCTTATTGCATGTGCGTTAAGTGCTAATTGGGGACGATACTTTCTGCCTTAACTGGATTTTAATTAAGAAGAGATTTCTTTAAAAAGAAAATATAATAAAAGTGGAAAGTGTGGTCCTTGATTAGCCTGTGCAGAATGAAAAGGTTTTTATGGGGTGACACGTTCTCAAATAAATTAATCCTCAGTTTTCTCAGAACAAGGCTCAATTATAGTTTCATTGTTATTGCACCTACGTGCACTTTTATTGTTATACAAATTTATTGTTTCATTGTTATTGCACCTACATGCACTTTTATTGTTATACAAATGGATAGTGTCATTGTTATTGAACCTATGTGCACTTTTATTGTTATACAAATTTATAGTGTCATTGTTATTGCACCTACTTGCACTGTTATTGTTATACAAATGGATAGTTTCATTGTTATTGCACCTACTTGCACTGTTATTGTTATACAAATTGATAGTGTCATTGTTATTCGACTTCCTTGCACTGTGATAGTTATATCAATTATAGTGTTATTGTTATTGCACCTACGTGCACTTTTATTGTTATACCAAAAAGTGTCATTGTTATTGCACCTACTTGCACTGTTCTGGTTATATCAAGTTATAGTGTCATTTTTATTCGACTTACTTGCTTTGTTATTGTTATACCAATTTATAGTGTCATTGTTATGCAAATTACTTGCACTGTAATTGTTATTATTTATAGTGTCATTGTTATTAGACTTACTTGCACTGTTATTGTTATGCCAATTTAAAGTATGCCCCATTTTAACTTATGCCCCCCCCTTTGAAGAAGAGGGGTTATATTGTTTTGCTGAATGTCGGTTGGTCTGTCAGTCAGTCTGTCGGTAGACCAGTTCGTTTCCAATCAATAACTCTTCAACGAATCCACCAATTGGCTTGATATTTCCCATTTGCATTGGCCTTTGACATTAGATGACCCCTATTGAAATTGGCGTCACTAGGTTAAAGGTCAAGGTCACTGTCACAATAAATGTGAAAATTGTTTCCGATCAATAACTTGTCAACTGATTCACCGATTGGCTTGATACTTCACATTTGCATTGGCCTTGGACAGTAGATGACCCCTTTTGAAATTGGGGTCACAAGTTTAAAGCCCTGTTTGGGGGGCATATGTCTCCGACTGCGGAACTCTTGTTGATATTTGACTTACCAGTACTTGCACTGTTATTGTTATACCAATTTATTGTGTTATTATTGTTCGACTTACTTGCTTTGTTATTGTTATACCAATTTATAGTGTCATTGTTATTAGACTTACTTGCACTGTTATTGTTATACCAATTTATAGTGTCATTGTTATTAGACTTACTTGCTTTGTTATTGTTATACCAATTTATAGTGTCATTGTTATTAGACTTACTTGCACTGTTATTGTTATACCAATTTATAGTGTTATTGTTATTAGACTTACTTGCACTGTTATTGTTATATCGTTCTCAGAGCGGTCATCTTATTTGTGGTGGGTGTCCCAGAGCCGAACACACCAGATCAGCGCTGGTTGGAGAGGCATATCTTTGAATATAATCCTGCAGTGCGTGTCATATTCAGAACATTCCAGCAACTCACAGCAGGAGACACCACTCTTGGTGATAGGAAACAGCTTCTTGTGTTAGTATACATTTTTTTTATGCCCTTGGATCGAATGATCGGGGGTATATTGTTTTTGGCCTGTCTGTCTGTCATTCTGTCCCAAAACTTTAACCTTGGTCATAGCTTTTGCAATATTGAAGATACCGGTAGCAACTTGATATTTGGCATGCATGTGTATCTCATGGAGCTGCACATTTTGAGTGGTGAAAGGTCAAGGTCATCCTTCAAGGTTAAAGGTCAAATATATGCTTCAAAGTGGCGCAGTAGGGGGCATTGTGTTTCACAAACATAGCTCTAGTTTTGTTGATGATATGAGCTTTGTTCTGGGAAAATTTGGCTAATTGCATGTGCGTGAAGTGTTGTCCCAGATTAGCCTGTGCAGTATGTACAGGCTAATCAGAGTCAACACTTTGCACTTTATATTTAAAAGAAGGTCTCTTCTAAAGAAAAATCATGTTTTTGCGGAATGTGTCATCCCTAATTAGCTTGTACAGACTGCACAGGCTAAGTTGGACAGCACTTATTGCACATACTCTAAGCCCTGTTTTCCCACAGTGCTCATATTAAGGCGTTGTGGTATTGATTTTAATGCTTTCATGTGGTTTATAGCTAAATATAAATGATTTAAAACTGGTAAGCAGTAATTTACCATGTTAAAACTATGAAAGAATTACCGTAAAAATTATAGATTATTTTTTTGTTTCACTGTGAAAGGAAGTTATTGTTTGTACACGTGTACGTGATAAAATTACTTAACTTCATAAATCTTGTTCCAAGTATGAAGTCTTGTAATAACTTGTATTTCTCCGACAGGGACGGTGTGGAGGTGGCAGTTGTCTACTACAGATATGGGTATGCACCAACGCACTACCCGACCAAGAAAGTATGGGATTACCTTTGTTATTCCAGTGTGTTTTCATCATTTTGGGAATGGGGCATTTGGATTGGGAGAAATCATATTTTTTTGACAAAAATAATGAAATTGGTGTTGTTTCTTTGTGAACACAAATTTGGAATACATTTTTTTTAATTGGGCTGGATTGGAGATAAACCGAATGTTGAGATTTATTTTTATTGTCCCCTACCGGTTTCACCTGACACCTGAGGGGACTTATGATTTGCGCTCTGCGCGTCTGTCTGTTTGTCTGTCACACTTTTCTGGATCCTGCGCTAACTTTAAAAGTTCTTCATATTTGTTCATGAAACTTGAAACATGGTCAGATGGCAATATGGAGATTATGCACATCTTTTCGTTTTGTTCCTACATCAAGAATTCTGGTTGCTATGGCAACAAATAAAATAAATAAAAAAATCTGACAATGGTGGAGCCTGTAGGGGACATATTGCTTGGCACTAGTCTTGTTATATTTGTTACTATTTATTCATTTGTAAGAAACCTACAATTGGTAATTTTAAAGCGGCTGTATTCTTCAAATATATAAGATATTAAGCTGTTGAGCTGAGTGCAGTAGCTATCAGTAATACTAGCGTGGTAGTACATCATGCCATGTATTTGTGGTGAATTGTTTTGACACTTTACGTTACACTTCGATTTTACAATAAATTAGAGTGACAATCAATAATTGTCAGAAAAAAGTAATAAACAATAAATAGTAATAAACAATATAACATAATGTCGAATTTAATAATAATACATTAATATTGAGGGTTTTTTTATATCAAAAACACAGTTTTTTGTATACTTACAAAAAAATAGTGTTCATATTTTTTTCAGATGTTAGAATGGATTGGTTAATTATTTTTCCGGATGTATTTGCGAATAATTGATAAAATTTTATGTTGTGGATTAGTTAGTTATTTTAAGAATCCATTTTTAGCTCACCTGAGCACAACATGCTCATGGTGAGCTTTTGTGATCGCCTTTTGTCCGTTGTGCATTGTGAATTGTGCGGCGTCAACATTTGCCTTGTTTACTCTCTAGAGGGCACATTTATTGTCCAATCTTCATAAAATTTGGTCAGAAGATTGGTCTCAATGATATCTTAGATGAGTTTGAAAATGGTAACCTTTGCTTGAAAAACATGGCTGCCAAAGGGCGGGGCATTTTTCCTTATATGGCTATAGTAAAATCTTGTTGACACTCTATAGGCCACATTTATTGTGTGATCTTCATGAAACTTGGTCAGAAGATTAATCCCAATAATATCTTGGATGAGTTCGAAAACGATGCTGGTTGGTTGAGTTCGAAAATGGTTACTTTTGCTTGAAAAACATGGCCGCCAGGGGGTGGGGCCTTTTTCCTAATATGGCTATTGTAAAATCTTATTAACACTCTAGAGGCCACATTTATTTTCCGATCTTCATGAAACTTGCTCAGAAGATTGGTCCCAATGATATCTTGGATAAGTTTCAAAATGGTAACCTTTGCTTGAAAAACATTGGCTGCCAAGGGGCGGGGCATTTTTCCTTATATGACTATATAAGGCTATAGTAAAATCTTATTAACACACTAAAGGCCACATTTATTGTCCAATCTTCATGAAACTTGGTAAAAAAAAAATCCCAATAATATCTTAGACGAGTTCGAAAATGAAAGCCGGTTGGTTGAAAAACATGGCTGCCAGGGGGCGGGGCATTTTTCCTTATACGGCTATAGTAAACCCTTGTTAACACTCTAGAGGCCTCATTTATTGTCCAATCTTCATGAAATTTGGTCAGAAGATTTGTCCCAATAATATCTTGTTATCTTAGGTGAGCGACTTTGGGCCTTTCAGGCCCTCTTGTTTATTTAGTTTTTTTTATCCCCCGGATCGAAAGATCGGGAGCATATTGTTTGGCCTGTCTGTCTGTCATTCCTTGTATGTGTGTGTCCCAAAACTTTAACCTTCGTTAAAGTTATTCAATTACTTTTGCATTACTGAAGATAGCAACTTTATATTTGGCATGCACCTGGATCTCATGGAGCTGCACATTTTGAGTGGTGAAACTAGGTCAAGATCAAGGTCAGCCTTCAAGGTCAAAGGTCAAATATATGGCTTCAAAGCGGGCAATAGGGGCATTGTGTTTCTGACAAACACATCTCTTTTTTTTAAAGCAATGATCTTTTCATGCCTTGTGTGCTGTAGGAATATGATCTGCGGTTGACAATAGAGCGATCTCTTGCCATCAAGTGCCCATCTATGGCAGCACACTTGGCGGGTTGCAAGAAAGTCCAACAGGTGCTTGCTGCTCCGGGACAACTGGAACACTTTATAGCGGACCCTGATATAGCCCGTAGCATCCGGGAGACGTTTGTAGGACTCTACCATCTTAGCTATAATGTGAGTGCGGTTAGTTTATAATTCACGAACTGACCTTGATGTCTCAATAATCCTCATGTTTGTTATAAGAGGAATAGCTTGAACTCACTATGTTCATATGGCAATAAAACTTACTGTACATTTGTTTTAACCCTTTCAGTGTGGGAACCTAATTTTGAAGGCCTTTGCAAACAGTTTGGATCCAGATGAACGTGGCGTCTCATCAGGATCCAAACGGTTTGCTATTCTGATAATATTCTTTGAAAAAAAAATCGAAGAAAATGCTAATTTTAGTAATTCAGCAGACGACATTTTAGCAGACGACAAATTTCCCAGCATGCAAAGGGTTAAAGTACATTTTTCAGTGTTTGTTTTCTCCTTTGTCGAAAACATCAGATGGGGTATTTCGTGTCAGAAGGGTAATTATTTGTTTACACAGGCATGAACAAATGTTTGTTTTATTCTTTTCTAATATAAAAATGTAATTAAAAACTTTACCAAAATACTTAATTAGATTATTTTCAAACTTGGTTTGTTGCAAAATTTCTAGGATTATTTACATAAATGCCTTTCACGTGGTCAATTTCGTCCAAATTTAGTGATTTGAACAACCACATGAGGGTAATTTTTATGGTTAGTTTAGTGGAAAAATGTATTGTTAGCTCAACTATTATATTTGAAATATATATATAGTGGAGTTATCCTACTCACCTCGGCGTCGGCATTTCCGTAAGCGTTAGCGTGCAAATGTTAAAGTTTTCGTACTACCCCAATTATTTTCATTGTCCCTTGACATATTGCTTTCATATTTTGCACACTTGTTTACCAACATGATCCCAACCTAAAAGCAAGAGCAGACAACTCTATCAAGCATTTTGACATAATTATTGCCAATTTTATACTTAGAATATGCATATTATTGATAAATCTAAGTTAAAGTTTGACAAAACAACACTTACCTGACATACCACAATGCACTCCACTCAAGCCATCCCCCACGCCCCCCCCCCCCCCCCCCCCCCCCCCCCCCCTCAGGTGTAATTTGTGGGTATGTCTTGCACGTTAATCTATAAAAAATATATGAATATTTCACTGACAAAGCATTCTTAACATTATAAAATATAACTATTGAGAGTGTATATACACGTAATGTTTGAATTGAAGTTTTAAATAATTTGCATGCATTCATCTTAAATGCAATACACTAAGAATAAGTTAAACATACTTACACAAGGGGCACATCCGGTTTGTTTTTAAACAAAGTTTCCAGTTTGGGGTTTATTCTTTGAAATACCGTGTCATTGTAATACTTCAGTATTTCATTCTGTAATTGAAGAAACATTTTGTATATCAAGAATTAGTACATGTAGTTTTTCTTATTTTTGAAATATCTTCTATTAAATGATCACACACCCACATTATACCCCCCTCTCCCCCCCCCCACCCCCCCAATTTTTTTTCTTCTTATTTTTGAAAGATCATCTATTAAATGATCAACCACCCACATTATACCCCCCCCTCTCCATGATGGCTTACGTTTTACTGTCAAGCACTCGAATAGTCAACAAGCGCGCTGTCCTCTGACAGTGCTTGTTTTTAGCATTGGAATCGGCTCCTAATAAGCCCTAAGAAATCTCTGCTTTAAATAAAATTGTGTCCGATAATCAAGGGCAGTGACGTGTGCAGTAACATGCTTTTAAAATGTTGTTGACCAACGAAATAAAAAACCTAAGAAGTATATCCTAAATGAAATACAAGAAATGGATGTCCAAGGATTACAAGTTCTTATCTATCATGATGTGAAATTTTTATGTCACCCACCACTATAGTGGGGGACATACTGTTTTTGTCCTGTCTGTTGGTTGGTTGGTTTGTTTGCTCCAACTTTAACATTTTGACATAACTTTTGCAATATTGAAGATAGCAACTTCATATTTGGCATGCATTTGTATCTCACGGAGCTGCACATTTTTAGTGGTGAAAGGTCAAGGTCATTCTTCTAGGTCAAAGGTCAAATATATAGCTTCAAAGCAGCGCAGAAGGGGACATAGTGTTTCTGACAAACACATTTCTTGTTTTCCGTATTTTTAAATTGAAACTTCAAATACATCAACATCATTACCTGCAGAAGAGGGACACACTATATCATTTTTCGTGATCCACACATTTCCAAATTATTTACCCTTGAACACAAACTACAAACTGTTCAGCATGGATAATTAAAAAAGCGTTACATTTGTGACCAAAAGTCTTGTTAACATAGACAAGTTTAAAAATTGCTTTTTAATATTATGTAAAATATTTTGAAAACTTCCTCTTGTTATCTCGGATATTCACAATTTTTAGCTCATCTATTTTTTGAAAAAAAATTATGAGGTATTGTCATCACCTTGTCGTCGGAGTCGGCGTCCGGTTAAGTTTTGCGTTTATGTCCACTTTTCTCATAAAGTATCAATGCTGTTGCATTCAAACTTGGTACACTTACTAACTATGTAGAGGGGACTAGGAAGACAAAGTAAGATAACTCTGACTTGCATTTTGACAGAATTATGTGCCCTTTTTATACTTAGAAAATTGAAAATTTTGGTTAAGTTTTGTTTTAAGGTCCATTTTATTCCTTAAGTATCAAAGCTATTGCTTTCATACTTGCAACACTTACTAACTATCATAGGGGGACTGTGCAGGCAAAGTTATGTAACTCTGACTGGCATTTTGACAGAATTATGTGCCCTTTTTATCCTTAGAAAATTAAAAATTTGGTTAAGTTTTGTGTTTAGGTCCATTTTTTTCCTAAAGTATCAAAGCTATTGCTTTCATACTTGCAACACTTACAAACTATCGTAAGAAGACTGTGCAGGCAAAGTTATGTAACTCTGACTGGCATTTTGAAGGAATTATGGGCCCTTTATACTTGAAAATTTGATTAAGTTTTGTGTTTTGGTCCATTTTACCCCTAAAGTATCATAGATATTTCTTTCATACTTGAAACACTCGCAAACTATCATAAGGAGACAGTAAAGGACAAGTTGCATAACTCTGGTTGTCATTTTTACGGTATTATGGCCCTTTTTTGACTTAGTAACTTTGAATATATGGTTGCTCAGATGAGCTTTTGTGACCGGTCTTTGTCCGTCGTATGTCCGTCCTTCCGTCCGTTAACATTTCTCGTAAACACTCTAGAGGCCACATTTCTTGTCCCATCTGCATGAAACTTGGTCAGAACCTTTGTCCCAATGAAATCTTGGCAGAGTTTGAAACTGGGTTGTGCCGGGTCAAAAACTAGGTCACTAGGTCAAAAAAAGAAAAACCTTGTAAACACTGTAAAAGTCACATTTCATGCCCAATCTTCATGTAACATTGTCAAAATGTTTGTCTTTTTGATATCTTGGTTGAGTTCAAAAGTGGTTCCGATCCGTTGAAAATCATGGCCGCCAGTGGGCGGGCAGTTTTCCTTATTTGGCTATAGAGAAACACTCTTGAAGTCACAATTTTTGCCAAATCTTCATAATAGTTGGTCAAAACATTGGTTTTATTGATATCTCTGAATAGTTCGAAAATGGTCGGGATCAGTGAAAAAACATGGCCGCCAGTGGGTGTGGCATTTTTCTCTATATGTATATAGTGAAAACATGTGAACACAGTAGAAGTCACATTTTTGGCAAAATTTTCATGAAATTTGCTCGAACATTTGTTTCCTTGATACGGGAATTGAGTTAAAAAATGGTTTTGGTCAGTTGAATAACATGGCTGCTGGAAGGGGGGGGCAGTTTTCAAATTATGCCCTCCCCCCCCTTTCGAAAAAGAGGGGGTATATTGTTTTGCTCATGTTGGTCCGTCCGTCCACCAGATGGTTTCCAGATGATAACTCAAGAGCGCTTAGGCCAAGGATCATGAAATTTCATAGGTACATTGATCATGACTCGCAGATGACCCCTATTGATTTTCAGGTCACAAGGTCAAAGGTCAAGGTCACGATGACCTGAAATAGTAAAATGGTTTCCGGATGATTACTCAAGAGCGCTTATGCCTAGGATCATGAAACTTCATAGATACATTGATCATGACTCGCAGATAACCCCTATTGATTTTCAGGTCACTAGGTCAAAGGTAAAGGTCACGATGACCTGAAATAGTATAATGGTTTCCGGATGATAACTCAAGAACGCTTAGGCCTAGGATCATGAAACTTCGTAGGTACATTGATCATAACTCGTAGATGACCCCTTTTGATTTTCAGGTCACTAGGTCAATGGTCAAGGTCATGATGACCCGAAATAGTAAAATGGTTTCCGGATGATAACTCAAGAACGCTTAGGACTAGGATCATGAAACTTCATAGGTACATTGATCATGACTCGTAGATGACCCCTATTGATTTTCAGGTCACTAGGTCAAAGGCCAAGGTCACGGTGACCCGAAATAGTAAAATGGTTTCCGGATGATTACTCAAGAACGCTTATGCCTAGGATCATGAAACTTCATAGGTACATTTATCATGACTTGAAGATGACCCCTATGAATTTTCAGGTCACAAGGTCAAAGGTCAAGGTTACGGTGACCTGAAATGGTAAAATGGTTTCTGGATGATAACTCAAGAACGCTTATGCCTAGGTTCATGAAACTTCATAGGTATATTGATCATGACTCGCAGAGGACCCCTATTGATTATCAGGTCACTAGGTCAAAGGTCAAGGTCACAGTGCCCAAAAACGTATTCACACAATGGCTGTCAAGATCACGGTGATTCAACTTAGAAAAATGGTTTTCGGATGATAACTCAAGAATGTTTACGCCTAGGATCATGAAACTTCATAGGTACATTGATCATGACTCGCAGATGAAATAATGATGAAACTTGACCAGGATGTTTGTCTGGACAATATCTAGGTCAAGTTTGACATTTGGTAAAGATTGAATGAACCGACTCCTCTCAGGTGAGCGAACTAGAGCCATCTTGGCCCTCTTGTTTTTTTTATATTAAAGATCATCTATAAATGACGACCGCACCCCCACCCCAAAAAAATTTTTTCATGCCCCCGGTAGGGTGGCATATAGCAGTTGACCTGACCGTCAGTATGTCAGTCAGTCTGTCTGTCCGTCTGAAAAAAAACAACAACATTGGGCATAACTTTTTCACTTTTTAAGATAGCAACTTGATATTTGGCATGCATGTGTATCTAATGGAGCTGAACATTTTGAGTAGTGAAAGTTGAAGGTCATCCTTCAAGGTCAAATGTCAAATATATGGCGTCTGTCCAGCCGAAAACTAACATTGGCCATAACTTTTTTAATATTGAAGATAGCAACTTGATATTTGGCATGCATGTGTATCTCATGAAGCTGCACTTTTTGAGTGGTTAAAGTTCAAGGTCAAGGTCATCCTTCAAGGTCATCCTTTAAGGTAAAAAAAAAATATAAAAAATTCAAAGCGGCGTTCTCATGAAGCTGCACATTTTGAGTGGTGGAAGTTCAAGGTCATCCTTCAAGGTCAAGGTCATCCTTCAAGGTCAAAGGTTAAAAAAAAAATTCAAAGCGGCGTTATCATGAAGCTGCACATTTTGTGTGGTGGAAGTTCAAGGTCAAGGTCATTCTTCAAAGTCAAGTTCATCCTTCAAGGTCTAAGGTAAAAAAAATAATCAAAGCATTATCATTAAGCTGCACATTTTTAGTCATGTAGGGTCAAGGTCATCCTCAAGGTCAAGGTCATCCTTCAAGGTCAAAGGTCAAACATAATTTTTTAAAATTCAAAGCGGCGTTATCATGAAGCTGCACATTTTGAGTGGTGGAAGTTCAAGGTCAACGTCATCCTTCAAGGTCATCCTTCAAGGTCAAATAATAAATTTTAAAAATTCAAAGCGGCGTTCTCATGAAGCTGTACATTTTGAGTGGTGGAAGTTCAGGGTCAAGGTCATTCTTCAAGGTCAAGGTCATCCTTCATGGTCAAAGGTCAAAAAAAGAATATTTCAAAGCGGCGTTCTCATAAAGCTGCCCATTTTGAGTAGTGGAAGTTCAAGGTCAAGTTCATCCTTCAAGGTCAGAGGTAAAAAAAAAAATGTTCCAAAGCGGCGCACTAGGGGGAATTGTATTACTCACAAACACATTTCTTGTTTTTTTCAAACATGGTTAAAAAACACAAATATTTATTTATATTTTTGAAATACCGTCCAACCATCCCACCCAAGAATCCCCCCCCCCCAAAATATATTTTTTTTTGCATTTTTGGAAGATAATGTGATAAATGACCACACCCCCACACTATACACACCTCTCCACTCCACCCCTCCCTCCTTTGTGATTGAAATTGAGATAGGTCCCTACACCTTTAAAAAGAAAAATAGAAGAGCGATCTGCACCCGCAAGGCGGTGCTCTTGTTAATGCATTTGTTTTGCTATGTCTTTCCTTTTCAAATGATGTTTGTATTGAGCCTCTATCTGGGAACACCGGGCCTAATGCATGTGTGTTAACTGTTGTCCAAGATCAGCCTGTACAGTCATTTAGGACTTCTTAGGGACAACACTTTTCACCCAGTCCGGATTTAATTCAATAAGAGACTTCCTGCAAACAAAAAAATCTATGATAGCAGAAAGTGTTGGCCTTGATTAGCATGTGCAGACTGCACAGGCTTATCTTAGATGACACTTTATGCACATGTATTAAGCCTCATTTTCCCAAAGCAATGTTCATATACTTTGGAGACTTTGTCTTGCTGTAATGGATACTCACAATTGCTGAAGCATTTCTTTTCCTTTTTCAAATGATTTCAAACATCTTTGATAGTTTTCTCTAGAGTTGCACCTCTGTTTTTTCTAGGGTTCCACAAATGAGACTGTTCACAGAGCGCTAGCAAATCCCGACCTTTTTGTACTCAAGCCACAGAGGGAAGGCGGAGGTATATTAACGTTCCTCTTAATTAAACACAAGTTTTCTTTGCTTTACTGATCATGTCTGACTTTTTATTTACAATGTATTACCTACTAAAATGAAGTTACTGAGATTGTTAAAAATTTATTTTGGTATCGAAAAATATAAGGGGACACTACTCGCTGTAGTTTTCTAATGTATCCATTTCTTTCTGTTAAAAACTGTAAAATTCCAAAGTATGTTATGCAGGCAAAAAATATTTTTTTCACTTAAATGAAAAGTTTAAAATTAAAAATGTAACAATTCATTGTTACTAGAGATTAATATTTGTAGGGATTGTATGAACGTTTCAAAATATGTATTGTGAATTGATTAAGTGTTGAGAAGTCATTAATGGTTGCTAGGAAGCAATATGTTCTGTTCTACTAGGAAGGATTGGGAGTAATTATGTTTCTTCTTTACTTCACTTTTATCACATCAATGCATATTTATATTTTCATAAAAGCCAGACTCCAAGTGATTAGGGATATAACCAACAGTGGCTGGGCCAAAAAAAACTCATGTATGTATGTTAATCATTGCTAGGGAACAACCTGTTTGGGGCAGAGTTAAAGACCTATCTAGAGAAAATTCAGAACACGTCAGAAGTCACCTCGTGGATCCTGATGGACCGTATCAAGACCGTCGCACACCCAAATAGACTCGTTCGAAGGGATATGGGGCCTGAGTTGAGGGACGTGTGCAGTGAGCTGGGGATATTTGGGGTCCATTTAAGGTAATGGTTAATAACCGGATCTGGCTAGCTCAGCTCTGGATATTTTAGGTCAATTTAAAATTATTGGTTGGATATGGCTAGCCCAGTTGGAGACATTTGGGGTACATTAAAGGTAATGGTTGAATACCGGATCTGGCTACCAGCTGGGGATATTTGGGGTCCATTTAAAATAATGGTTCTAGATTGGATATGGCTAGCTCAGCAGGGGATATTTGGGGTCCATTTGAGGTAATGGTTCAGGACCAGATTTGGCTAGATCAGTTTAACCTTTACTACTCAGGTATGCTTTTTACCCATTTGTAGTCCCTTAGAAAATCAAATTAAATTAAAGACCTTAATAGATTCAAGTTTTAAAGGCTTTATTTCCAACTGTAAGATACTGATGAGCAGAAAACAGCATATAACCTAGCTCTGTTTTTATGCTGGGTGCATATAGCTGTTTTCACTTTGCTTCTGAGTAGGTAAAGGTTTCAACAGTTCAGGACTTCTGATCCAAGGATTACTTGTTTTAACACCATCCCACTTGTGTTGCAATTGGTATTGACATTTTATCTACGGTCATTCTACCCCGGCCTCTAATGCAAGTAGGGCAGATGTCAGTTACTGGCGTAATTTTGTGCATTGAATCACCTTACCCATGGAAAGTTTGAGCTGGTTAACTGACTGTCAAGATATGAATGAAATACTGTTCCTAAGGCCGAAAAATCCATCTAAACAAAGTTATCATCTCTTTAACTTATGAAAAACCGACCTTATCTGTAATTACAAACAGTGCTGAAACATTTAAAGACCCTATGGCAGTTTCATTGAAATCATTGTAGTTGATATTGAGATGATTTTCAAACCATTTTGAATGAGTAAGCTTTGTCTGTACTCACAAATTTGTGGATTTTTCCTAAATCCCTCAAAGTTTGAGGTAAACCTTTGTATTATAAAAAGCATCAGTTTTTGGTCATTTGAATCATGCTTAATGTTGATTTTTGTATGATTTCCTGTGGTTTATTGGGAAGTATGAGCACATTTAAATGGACAATTAAATGTTTTAAACCATGAAAATAAAACATAAAATTATTGATAATTGTCCTCTACTGGTTTCATCGGAGGGGACTTATGAATTGCGCTCTGTCCGTCAGTCCGTCAAACTTTTCTGGATCCTGCAATAACTTAAAAAGTTCTAAATATTTATTCATGAAACTTGAAACGTGGATAGATGGCAATATGAACATTATGCACGTCATTTCATTTTGTTCCTATTCAAACAATTCTGGTTGCTATTGCAACAAATATTTTTAAAAATCTGACAATGGTGGAATTTCTGACATTGGTGGAGCGGGTAGGGGACATATATTGCTTGGCAATAGTCTTGTTTAATTTCATTTATATTTCTAAACAACCAATTGTTTCTACTGTTGTTTTTTTTTTGTACCAAATTAATGCATAGAATGAAATTGGTTACTTCAGATGCAATAAGACTCGAAATAAAGAGAATTATAATTTCCCTGTATACTTTTGGTTTTACTGTTTAAACAAATTATTGAAAAGCATGGTAAGTATGCCACTGGTGGAAATATTTATGTTAAAAATTAAATGAGCAATATTCTGGGAAAAGAAGGCTAAATGCATGTGCGTTAAGTGTTGACCCAGGTTAGCCTGTGCGGATTGCACAGACTAATTAGGGGTGACACTTTTTGTCTAAACCCTACTTGGCTAAGAAGAGACTTTCTTAAAACGAAAATACCATACAAACAAAAAGGTCATCCCTGATAAGCATGTGCATATTGCACAGGCTAATCTGGGACATCACTTTACCCTTATGCATTTAGCCTAGTTTTCCCAGAACGATTTTCAATTAGTGGAAAAGCATGAGATAAATATTTCACTGATGGAGATGTTAATGTGTATGATCACTAGTTAAATCAATAATCTTTTAAAACCAAAACTGTTCTCTTTTCTTCCAGTTGTGGCGTGAAGGAGCTGGAAAATTATGAGTGTGGATTCTTGCTACGTACCAAACCACTAGAGGCAAACGAGGGTGGATTATTTAGTGGACTTTCTTGTCTTGACTCGCCGCTTTTTGTGTCAGATTGACACAAGATTTTTATTAGTTTGGCATCACATTACTGAAATAGCAGTATTGTTTTAAAGGTGTAGTTTTTTGAATATTTGATACAAGATTGCAAAAAGAATTTTTTTTGTTAACTAAACTCATGCAGAAAAGTGATATATCGCGTAGTAATCAATTACACTGAATCAAGTAGAGAGGGGATATTGTAATACCCATGGAGGTATGTTTTGCCTATAACATAAATTTACTTCATACTTTAAAAAAATGGTAAACAATTAAGTTTGAATGTTTAATCATACTTAAATAACTTCAAAACATTAGTCATACTTAACCTGTAAAAATGATAGCCTTTTCTGGCCATCATTAAAGCAAGTTTTGCTTTGTAAACAATTTGTAGTTAAATGAATCCTTGAGTCATTTTTAGCTCGGCGTTTTCGGAGAAAACCCGAGGTATTGTCATACCCAGCTGGTCTTCCGACATTCGACGTCCGCGTCGTGCTAAAATCTTAACATTGGCTCTTAAATCATAGTGCTTCCACCTACAACTTTGAATCTTCATATGTAGATGCACCTTGATGAGTTCTACACGACACACCCATTTTGGGGTCACTGGGTCAAATGTCAATGTCACTGTGATCTCTAAAAAATAATCTGACAAGCTTTCATTTATTAAAAACTGCACCTGTAGCCAAGCGTGGCGCCCGTTATGCGTTGCTCTTGTTGATATTTTATTTCATGTCAAGTATAATTAATTTATATATAAAGAATAACGGGTAACTGTCCCATCGTTTTGTTATATATCAGGCGAGGCTTAGAATAATATAATGGCGAGGCTTGCCGAGCAGTTACTTTATATGTGCCAAGCCTGATATATTACAAAATGATGGGACAGTAACCTGTTTTTCTGTTTATCATACCACACTTTCCTAAAAATCTGCAAAACAATCCATTTCTTTATATTTAAAATGTACGGATCCCTGCTGACTTTGCTGATCCGGCTTTTACAAGTTGACATACATGTAGAAACGGCGTTCGAAAAGACAACACGAATAATCGCTTATTTTAAACATTGTAAAGAGAGAAAAAAGTTGTTTGCTCTACGAATGGGGAGAGTACAACCGCTTTAATTATAAACGTCTTGAATTGGACATCAGAAATGGACTGCAGCGACAAATTTAATCGAACAACACATTTCAACGAATAGTTTGGAGACGCCATTTTTAGCTCATCTATTTTTTGAAAAAAAATTATGAGCTATTGTCATCACCTTGGCGTCGGCGTCGGCGTCGGCGTCGGCGTTGGCGTTGGCGTTGGCGTCGGCGTCCGGTTAAGTTTTGCGTTTAGGTCCACTTTTCTCAGAAAGTATCAATGCTATTGCATTCAAACTTGGTACACTTACTAACTATCATGAGGGGACTGGGCAGGCAAAGTTAGATAACTCTGGCGTGCATTTTGACAGAATTATGTGCCCTTTTTATACTTAAAAAATTGAAAATTTTGGTTAAGTTTTGCGTTTAGTTCCACTTTTCTCAGTAAGTATCAATGCTATTGCATTCAAACTTGGTACACTTACTTACTATCATGAGGGGACTGGGCAGGCAAAGTTAGATAACTCTGGCATTCATTTTGACAGAATTATGTGCCCTTTTTATACTTAGAAAATTGACAATTTTGGTTAAGTTTTGTGTTTAGGTCCATTTTATTCCTTAAGCATCAAAGCTATTGCTTTCATACTTGCAACACTTACTAACTATCATAAGGGGACTGTGCAGGCAAAGTAATGTAACTCTGACTGGCATTTTGACAGAATTATGTGCCCTTTTTATACTTAGAAAATTGAAAATTTGATTAAGTTTTGTGTTTAGGTCCACTTTATTCCTACAGTATCAAAGCTATTGCTTTCATACTTGCAAGATTTATGAACTATCATAAGGGGACCGTGCAGGCAAAGTTATGTAACTCTGACTGGCATTTGGACGGAATTATGGGCCCTTTATACTTAGAAAATTGAAAATTTGGTTAAGATTTATGTTTTGGTCCACTTTACCCCTAAAGTATCATAGATATTGCTTTCATACTTGGAACACTCACAAACTATCATAAGGGTACAGTAAAAGGACAAGTTGCATAACTCTGGTTGTCATTGTTACGGAATTATGGCCCTCTTTTGACTTAGTAACTTTTAATATATGGTTAAATTTTGTGTTTCGATCCACTTTACTTCTTAAGTATCAAGGCTATTGCTTTCAAACTTCAAATACTTACATGCTATCATGAGGTTACTGTACCTGGCAACTTGAATTTTACTTTGACCTTTGAATGACCTTGACTCTCAAGGTCAAATTATTAAATTTTGCTAAAATTGCCATAACTTCTTTATTTATGATTAGATTTGATTGATACTTTGATGAAACTACTCTTACCTGACATACCACAATAGACTCCACCCAAACCATCCCCCGTGCCCTCCCCCCCCCCTCCCCCCTCCCCCCCCCTATTTTTTTTTTTTTTTTTTTTAAGATCATCTCACAAATGACCACCACACCCTCACACTATACCCCCCCCCACCCCCCCCCCACCCCCCACCCCCATTTTTTTTTTTTTTTTTTTTTTTTTTTTTTTTTTTTTTTTAAGATCATCTCACAAATTACCACCACACCCTCACACTATACCCCCCCCCCCCTCCCATTTTTTTTTTAAACTGTTATGTTTGAAATACCGTCCAACCATCGCACCCAAACCCCCCCCCCCCTCCCCGATTTTTTTTTTTTTTTTTTTTTTTTTTCGCTTTTTTGGAAGATAATGTAATAAATGTCCACAACCCCACACTATACACCCCTCTTCACTCCACTTCTCCCTCCTTTGTGATTGAAAATGAGAGTCCCTTCACCTTTAAAAAGAAAATAGATGAGCGGTGGGCACCCGCAAGGCGGTGCTCTTGTTTGAGATGTGTATTGAAATTGACATTTTGATGATGGTGGCAAAAATGACATAAGCGTGTTAAATCGTTTGTTTAAAAAGATGAGGATTAGCATACAGTTATCATTTGTCTTGACCTTCTGTGCAACACTTGCGAGTGCAATGACTATATCGATATTTAAGATTTATTGCCCGATTGATGACGTCATTTAACTTCTGCAGTGCGGGCTGTTGTTATTAAAAAAAAATAACGTTTTTGTGATTTTTGTCTTTAAACTATAATAGAATATGTATGTTCTTGGTATCAAATTGTTTGTTTTAATGAACCTGATTCATGTTGATAGAAACTTAATTGCAAATCCCACGTTACTCCAAACATTGACTGATATAAGAACTTCCTGTTGACCATGATATAAAAAGATATATCAGGTAACGTTATATCAGGGAGATATCAATGCGGTGGTATGATAAAATGTTTTGATTGGCAGAACTTTCTTATTAACCTTCAAGTGTATGTGCCATCCATGATGAACAGGTAGTATGTCTAGTATATTGTTACTTCTCTTTTTTCCATGACTAAAATTTTGGGTCATTCCTTTTTTGTCATGACGACAATTATTAAATCATTTTGATTTTGTTTGTTTCCATGCAAACCCGTGATAATATTTAACACATCTTATTCTACCGTATGACATAAATATACAAATTAATTCTAGTTAGTCATGTTATGAAACATTTAGTTTTCATTTTACCTGGTGAAATTATTTACCAGTTATTGTCCCATACCGGTTTCACCAGAACGGACTTATGGTTTGCGCTCTGTGAGTCTGTCTGTCTGTCACACTTCTGGTTCCTGCGATAATTTGAAAAGTTCTGAATATTTTTTCGTGAAACTTGAAACATGGTCAGATGGCAATATGGAGATTATGCACGTCTTTTCATTTTGTTCCTACATCAAGAATTCTGGTTGCTATGGCAACAAATACAAAAAAATCTGACAATGGTGGAGGCGGTAGGGGACATATATTGCTTGGCAATAATCTTGTTTTTCTTAGTAATTAGTGACATTATAAAACAGATCTTTCTAGTTATATTATCAAACAGTCGTCATTATACTTTGTAGCTTTATTAAAAACTAAGTGTTCATTCTACCTGGTGACTTTATTTACGAGTCCTTATTCAAATGAGTGATGTAAATAAACAGTTCTTTTTCAATCTAGTGACACTATTGAAAATTTCTTTTTTAATCTAGTGACACTATTTAGCAGTTCTTTTTCTATCTAGTGACACTATTAAACAGTTCTTTTTCAATCTAGTGACACGATTTAGCAGTTCTTTTTCAATCTAGTGACAATATTAAGCAGTTCTTTTTCTATCTAGTGACACTATTAAACAGTTCTTTTGCAATTTAGTGACAATATTTAGCCGGTCTTTTTTAATCTAGTGACACTATTAAACAGCTCTTTTTCAATCTAGTGACACTATTAAGCAGTTCTTTTTCTATCTAGTGACATTATTAAACAGTTCTTTTTCAATCTAGTGACACTATTTAGCAGTTTTTTTTTTCAATCTAGTGACACTATTAAACAGTTCTTTTCAATCTATTGACACTATTTAACAAATTGTAACCGTTCTTAACCTACCATACTGGTAATTATAGATTTCATTCTACCTTCTGAGGTTATTAAATAGTATTCATTGTACCATGGCCATATAAGGCAGTTCTTATTTGAACAAGTGACATTATTAAACATTTCTATCTACGTATTGACATTATTAAACAGTTAGTTTGTGTTCTACCTTGAGACAATATTTTATTTTAACTTGTGACAGCATTACATGTAAACAGTTCTTTTATGACCAAGTAATGTTATTTGACAGTTAGTTTTTATTATGCTCCCCCAAATTATTTTTTTGGGGGGAGCATATAGTAGCGCTTCGTCTGTCCGTTCGTCCTTCCGTCCGTCCGTGCACAACTTTTTGTCCGGGCTATTTCTCAGCAACTAATAACCGGAATTCATGGAAACTTTATGGGAAGCTTCACTACCAAGAGGAGATGTGCATATTGTCAGCGGGTTCTGGTTGGATGATTTTTCACAGAGTTATGGCCCTTTGAAATTGTCTATTAACTGTACATATAGTGCAATTCTTGTCCGGGCCTTTTCTCAGCAACTAATGGCCGGAATTCAATGAAACTTTATGGGAAGCTTCACAACCAAGAGGAGATGTGCATAGTATCAGCCAGTTGTGGTCGGATAATTTTTCACAGAGTTATGGCGCTTTGAAATTTTCCATTAACTGTACATATAGTGCAATTCTTGTCCAGGCTATTTCTCAGCAACTAATGACCGGAATTCAATGAAACTTTATTGGAAGCTTCACTACCAAGAGGAGATGTGCATATTATCAGCCAGTTCTGGTCGGATGATCTTTCACAGAGTAATGGCCCCTTGAAATTGTCCATTTTACATATAGTGCGATTCTTGTCCGAGCTATTTCTCAGCAACTTATTACGGGAATTCAATGAAACTTTATGTAAAGCTTCACTACCTACAGGAGATGTGCATATTTATAGCCGGTTGTGGTCGGATGATTTTTCACAGAGTTATGGCCCTTTGAAATTGTCCATTGTACATATAGTGCAATTCTTGTCCGAGCTATTTCTCAGCAACTTATCACGGGAATTCAATGAAACTTTATGGGAAGCTTTACTACCAACAGGATATGTGCATATTATCAGCCGGTTATGGTCAGATGATTTTTCACAGAGTTATGGCCCTTTGAAATTTTCTATAAACTGTACATATAGTGCAATTCTTGTCCGGGCTATTATTCCCAAACTACTGACTGGACTTCAATGAAGCTTTATGGAAAGCTTAACTACCTTGAGGAGATGCGCATGTTATTAGTGGGTTCTGGTTAGATGATTTATTTAGAGAGTTATATCCCTTTGAAGTTTTTAAGTTGCTAAACCATCCATCGTATTATTTTGTCCAAAGTTATGCCCCTCAAGACGTTTCCTTTTATCTGAATATATAGTGCAATATTGTGACAAAAAAACTTTGGGGAGCATCACCCGTCTCCGACGGTTTATTGTTCTACCTAGTGACTGCATTATATATAAAGTGCCATGTTTGTGTATGTGTGGAAATATGAGAACTAGACTATTTGTTCATTCTTCATGATAACTATTAATATGTATTATTGTGAGTTCTGTTTTTAATGTTTGTAATATTTTACATTTTGACTCTGGTCTGTTATACATGCACAGTACCTTTAAGCATGAAAAAATGACTCCACCGTTATTGTTCAACCATAAGTTAATCATTTTCGGTGAATCTATTTAAGAATTTTGTGGAAAACAAACGCACATTATTTCCCTACCGTTATACCCAGCCGTATTTTCGGGAAGGGGCAATTTTTTAATTGTCATGATATCAGTCATCAATTATCTGATCGTGAATGATAAGTGAAGCTTTCTGTCTTGCAAGCATTAGCTTTTAAAATGCGTCATAATTTAGGGTGCTTAACTTTTAGCTCACGCTATCAGGTGAGCTTATGTTACCTGTCTTTGTCCGTCGTCCGTTCGTCGTCCGTCCGTCCACATTTGTTTGTAAACACTCTAGAGGCCACATTTATTGTCCGATCTTCATGACACTTGGTCAGAAGCTTTGTCCCAATAAATCTCGGTCGAGTTCGTGCGTGGTCGTGCCGGGTCAAAAACTAGGCCACTAGGTAAAAACAAATGAAAAAACTTGTAAACACTGTAGAAGTCACATTTCATGCCCAATCTTCATGTAACTTTGTCAAAATGTTTGTCTTAATGATATGTTGGTTGAGTTCAAAAGTGGTTTCGGTCCGTTGAAAAACATGGCCGCCAGTGTGCGGGGCAGTTTTCCTTATTTGGCCATAGAGAAACCTTGTTAACACTCTAGAAGTCACAATTTTGACCCAATCGTCATGAAAGTTGGTCAAAACATTGGTTTTATTGATATCTCGGACGAGTTCGAAAATGGTCCAGATCGGTGAAAAACATGGCCGCCAGTGGGCGTGTTTTTTTTTCTCTATGTGCATATAGTGACAACATGTTAACACTCTAGAATTCACATTTTGGCCCAATTTTCATGAAATTTTGTCAGAACATTTGTTTCCTTGATATGAGAGTTGAGTTCGAAAATGGTTCCGGTCAATTGGATAACATGGCTGCCAGGGCGGGGCAGTTTTCCTTATTTGGCTATTATAGAGAAACCTTGCTAGCACTCTAGAAGTCACAATTTTTGCCCAATCATCATGAAAGTTGGTCAAAACATTGGTTTTATTGATATCTCGGACGAGTTCAAAAATGGTCGAGATCGGTGAAAAAACATGGCCACCAGTGGTTGGGGCATTTTTTTCTATATGTATATAATAGTGAAAACATGTGAAGACGCTAGAAGTCACATTTTTAGCCCAATTTTCATGAAATTTGGTCAGAACATTTGTTTCCTTGATATAAGAGTTGAGTTCGAAAATGGTTTCGGTCAGTTGAATAACATGGCTGCCGGGGGAGGGCAGTTTCCCTTATTTGGCTATACAGAAACCTTGTAAACACTCTAAAAGTCACAATTTTTGCCCAATCATCATGAAAAATGGTCAAAACATTGGTTATATTGATATCTCTGACGAGTTCTAAAATGGTCCAGATCGGTGAAAAAACATGGCCGCCAGTGGGCGGGGCATTTTTCTCACTCTCTATATGTATATTGTGAAAACATGTTAACAATCTAGAAGTCACATTTTTGGCCCAATTTTCATGAAATTTGGTCAAGATATGTTTCCTTGATATGAGAGTTGAGTTCGAAAATGGTTCCGGTCAGTTGAATAACATGGCTGCCAGGGGGGGGGGGGGGGGCAGTTTTCCTTATTTGATTATTATAGAGAAACCTTGCAAACACTCTAGAAGTCAATTTTTGCCCAATCATCATGAAAAGTGGTCAAAACATTGGTTTTATTGATATCTCGGACGAAATGGGGGGGGGGGGGCAGTTTTCTCATATTTATATAGTAAAAAAGCTTGTGAACACTCTAGAAGTCACATTTTTTGCTCAATCATCATGAAACTTGTTGAACAGATTGGTTTTATATATATCACATAATTAATGCCATAATCATTGCCCTTAGATTGTCCTAATTTTCATTATATTATACAAAATCCTTGTAAACACTCTAGAGGTCACAATTTTGTTTCAGATTTTATGAATCTTGGTCAAAAAAATTATTTTTGTGAGCAAAGTTTGATGTTTGGTAAGGGGGTCAACTCAAAACATAGGTCACCCGGTCAAATCTTACAAATCCAAAATCACTACATATGCCAGAGTTTTGGTTCAATAATGATGAAACTTGACCAGGATGTTTGTCTGGACAATATCTAGGTCAAGTTTGACGTTTGGTAAAGATTGAATGAACGGACTCCTCTCAGGTGAGCGAACTAGGGCCATCTTGGCCCTCTTGTTAATTTAAGGTGCTGAATGTTTCATTTAGCGTGGTAGATATTTAGAGTGCTAGCTGTTAAGTGTGCTTGATGTTTAATTGAGGATGCTGAATTAAAATACTGAAAGCAAGAGCAATAGGTAAATTGTCTCAAATTTAGTAACATTATAATTATCACACTGAAATCAAACAATAACTTTCTCTGTGTTTGAATTCTTTTTACACCTACATTGTTTTTACAGTAGGCCTACATTATTGTTTAAGAATCTATCCTCTTTTTACAGCACATTGTTATCAAAGAATGTATCCTGTTGTAACAGCACATTGTTAATAAAGAAATCATCCTGTTGTTACATCACATTGTTGTTACATAGTTTATCCTGCACTAGTAACACTGATATTGTGTGTTACAGCACAGTAAGTTATGAAAGGATGTATCACACTGGGATATGTGTTAAGTAAATTATATTTGATTACATAGTCGTTAATACATTTTTGTTTAACTTTTGTGTTTCAATTTGATATAATCAGTTAAGATTACTTGAGAGCAATACAATGTTACAAGCTTGCCTTCGTTAAACTGTGATTCTAACCATTTACAATAAAAATGTTGTTGAGGGTTGTTAAAAATACTGACTGCTGCAATATTTATATTTTCCTCATTTTGGTCTCGGTGGCAAAGAAGATCTGATGACTGTTTGGTAATTAGATGTCCTGGGTCCGATGCCCACTTTGGACCATTCTAAGGATCTTCTCTTAAGTTAACAAGTACTTGTTCTATACAGGACACAAACTGGAGCGTCTCATTAAGTGGGAATCTTTCAATAGAATTGTGCTGAGCTAACTTGGAAGCTTTCAATATACTTGAGCTGAGCTAAGTTGGAAGCTTTCAATATCATTGTGCTGAACTTTTAAAGGTTCAAACTACATTATTATCAAAAGCACTCTCGGTATTTGAGGTTAATTGTTTTGTACTGTCATGCATGGTTGCATTTTGTTCATAAATCTTAGAAAAATGATTTTTGCAGCAGATTTAATGTAATCAATCTTGACTTGCTCTTTTTACAAGCAGAGCAATACACAGAAGATATGCAAAATGGATTTTCTGCCGTTTATTTTGCCAAATAAGGAAAACTGCCCCGCCCACTGGCGGCCATGTTTTTCAACGGACCAGAACCACTTTTGAACTCAACCAACATATCATTAAGACAAACATTTTGACAAAGTTACATGAAGATTGGGCATGAAATGTGACTTCTACAGTGTTTACAAGTTTTTTCCTTTTTTAACCAGGTTTTCCGAAGGAAAAAACTGGTTATTAGATTGGCGAATGCGGGCGGGCTGGCTGGCTGGCGGGCTGGCTGGCGGGCTGGCGGAACAAGCTTGTCCGGGCCATAACTATGTCGTTCATTGTCAGATTTTAAAATCATTTGGCACATTTGTTCACCATCATTGGACGGTGTGTCGCGCGAAATAATTACGTCGATATCTCCAAGGTCAAGGTCACACTTTGAGTTCAAAGGTCAAAAATGGCCATAAATGAGCTTGTCCGATCCATAACTATGTCGTTCATTGTCAGATTTTAAAATCATTTGGCACATTTGTTCACCATCATGGGACGGTGTGTCGCACGAAATAATTACGTCAATATCTCCAAGGTCAAGGTCACACTTTGAGTTCAAAAGTCAAAAATGGCCATAAATGAGCTTGTCCGAGCCATAACTATGTCGTTCATTGTCAGATTTTAAAATCATTTGGCACATTTGTTCACCATCATTGGACGGTGTGTCGCGCGAAATAATTACGTCGATATCTCCAAGGTCAAGGTCACACTTTGAGTTCAAAGGTCAAAAATGGCCATAAATGTCCCTTGAGATATAACCTTCATATTTGGTATGCATGTGTATATGGACAAGGCCTTTCCATACGCACAACAATTTTGACCCCTGTGACCTTGACCTTGAAGTAGGGGTCTGCGTTTAGGTTTCAAAATCTGCGTTTAGGTTTCGAAAAATGCTCATAACTTCTATGTCCCTTGAGATATAACCTTCATATTTGGTATGCATGTGTATATGGACAACGCCTTTCCATACGCACACAAATTTTGACCGTCCGTCCGTCCGTGTGTCCGTCCGAAAACTTTAACGTTGCTCATAACTTTTGCAATATTGAAGATAGCAACTTGATATTTGCCATGCATGTGTATCTTATGAAGCTGCACATTTTTAGTGGTGAAAGGTCAAGGTCATCCTTCATGGTCAAAGGTCAAAAAAAATAAATTCATGTGCATCTCATGGAGCTGCACATTTTGAGTGGTGAAAGGTCAAGGTCATCCTTCAAGGTCAAAGGTCATTTTTTTTTTTTTTTTTTTTTCACCATCAAATTACCAGTCTGCCAAAGGCTACAACAAACCTCTACTTACAAAGTTCTCATTTTTAACCAGGTTTTCCGAAGGAAAAAACTGGTTATTTGATTGGCGAATGCGGGCGGGCTGGCGGGCGGGCGGAACAAGCTTGTCCGGGCCATAACTATGTCGTGCATTGTCAGATTTTAACATCATTTGGCACATTTGTTCACCATCATTTGACGGTGTGTCACGCGAAATAATTACGTCGATATCTCCAAGGTCAAGGTCACACTTTGAGTTCAAAGGTCAAAAATGGCCATAAATGAGCTTGTCCTGGCCATAACTATGTTATTCATTGTGAGATTTTAAAATCATTTGGCACATTTGTTCACCATCATGGGACGGTGTGTCGCACGAAAGAATCACGTCAATATCTCCAATGTCAAAGTCGCCACGACTAAAAATATATTTTTTTTTTAAACAAACTTACAAAGGGGTTAATTTTGTTTGTTCATTTCAAAAGTTCAGTTTGAGTTTTCTCCCTTTATCAGATTTTTTTTTCACAATGAAAACCTGGTTTTGTGACAATTTTGTCCCTTGTTTACGTAGTGACCTAGTTTTTGACCCGGCACGACCCATTTCGAACTCGACCTAGATTTTATTGGGACAAAGCTTCTGACAAAGTTTCATGAAGATCGGACAATAAATGTGGCCTCTAGAGTGTTTACAAACCAAATGTGGACGACGGACAGACGGACAAAGGCCGGTCACAAAAGCTCACCTGAGCAATCAGGTGAGCTAAAAATGCAAGAAAAACAAGATATTATTAGAGATAACAATATTATTGATACTTTTAGATAAACATGTTGTATAAACGGCACTACCCAACAATATACATGGAGAAGATTAACACCGTTACAACAGGCTAGACTTGATTTGTTCCTTACTTCAAATTGTCTATCATCTAAAATAAGAAAATCTACGATTGATTCGTGTTATAAATCAGATCACTCCATTATTGACCTAGAATTAAGTTTTGAAGAGGTTGCGGATTGAAAAAGGGCTATGGAAATTGAACAATACATTGTTAAAGTATATAGACTATTTAAACTGCATTAATACTTTGATAGAAAACTTTAAACAACAATATTGTATTTGAATTTCCCTGATCTACAACTTTGAAAACAGTGAACATATTGACAATAATAATATACAATTTGTTATTAATGACCAGCTATTCTTCGAAACATTACTGATGGAAATCAGAGGAAAAACTATTTCATTCCCGTCATATAAAAATAAACTAAACAAAAACCGCGAATCTACCTTAATACAGGAAATTGACAGACTTCAAAAATTATTAAATAGAACAAATAAAGACCAACTAATATAACTACAACACGAATTGGAAAATATACGGGAAAATAAACTTAAAGGGTATCTTATTCTTTCTAGAGCTAAATGGATAGAAGATGGGGAAAAACCCTCAAAATACTTTTGCTCGCTTGAATCAAGCCATTATGTAAACAAGTTGATACCTTTTATTGAACTAGAAAATGGTGTTAAATTGCAGGATCAAAATGAAATTTTAAATGAAGCTGTCTCATTCTTTAAAACATTGTACAAAAAGAAAAGCAACGAAATTAATTATGACATAAGCGCTGATTTATCTAATGTTGAGGTACCAAAGTTGAATAAAGTTCAATCTGACTCATTAGAAGGAATGCTTAATATTGAGGAAGTATCCATAACGCTTAAAAACATGAAATCTGACAAAAGTCCAGGCTCTGATGGATTCACTGCTGAAATCTTTAAAGTTTTTTGGAAAAAGTTAGGTCATTTTGTTGTAAGAAGTCTTAATTATGCTTTTATTACAAACACCTTATTGATAACACAAAAACGTGGAATTATAACTTGCATTCCAAAAGAAAAAATGTAAGACCATTAACTTTATTAAATGTTGTTTACAAACTAGCATCAGGATCCATAGCAAATAGACTAAAAACTGTACTTGATAGTTTAATCTCCAAAGATCAAACTGGTTTTATTAAAGGACGATTTATTAGTGAAAACACAATGTTATTTTATGACATCCTGAAATACGCTGACAAAAAAAATTAACATGGTTTAGAAATGACTATCGATTTTGAAAACGCGTTCGATACCTTGTCTTTCCAATTTAAAGAAACCACCTTTAGTTTTTTTAAATTTCGGACCGATGTTTCAGAAATGGATATCCATGTTCTTGCATGACACTATGGCCTCAATACAAATAAATGGATTCTTGTCGAACACCTTCTGTATATAGAGGGGCTGTCGTCAAGGAGACCCAATAAGTGCTTACATTTTTATTATATGTGCAGAAATTCTTGCTATTAAAATAAGGGAAAGCAAACAAATAAAAGGAATAAGAATAAAGGACATAGTATATAAAATATCTCAATTTGCTGATGATACATCTCTACTACTTTATGGATCAGAATCATCACTAAATTGTACCTTAGACATGCTTCATGAATTTTCCAAGTACTCTGGACTAACCATTAACTATGACAAAACTAATTTAATTCGGATAGGCTCAATGAAGTATAGTACTAGATCAATTGAAACTAAATATAAACTGACATGGGGAGCTTCTACTTTTAAAGTTCTTGGAATAACCTTTGATATTGACTTAGAAAACATAGTAAAAACAAACTTTGAAAATAAAATTGAAAGTATTAGAAGAGCAATAAGTCATTGGAATCTCGAAAATATTACCCCACTTGGAAAAATAACAATTGTTAAATCATTACTTTTACCTTACGCATTTTTTTATATCTCTAATACCAAAAATAGGAACCATGAAACAGTAAAATCAAATCTTTTACGACTTTATTTGGGCAGGAACAAGCAAAATAAAAGCCACTGTTGTTGTTAAAGAGTATAATGAAGGCGGTTTAAATATGATTGATATATGTTCATTTGAGAAATTCATGAAACTAACATATCTAAAGAGATTAGTGTCAAGCGAAGGAAATTGTTACACACTTGTTAAATCGATAATAGTCTTAGAATTTAAAACAATTTTTAACACTGGTAAATTGTACGATGAGAAAGTATGTTTACAGCTAAAAATAAATTTTGGCTTGATGTGTTGAAAACATATATATAGTATATTGAAAAGCTGCCAATAATAAAAAGTGATGATATCCTGGACATGCCACTGTTATATAACCATAATTTCAAACTGAACAACAGTCATATGTACATGAAAAGTTTATATGAAAGAGGTATCCGTTTTGTTAGAGACATAATGATAGAAAGTGATTGTTTTATTTCCAAAGATTCTCTGGAATTTCATCTAGTCATCTAGGAACACATGTTATGTTCCTATTATACCAACGATAAACCAGCATTATAAGAAGATACAGTGGAAATTATCATAACATATCAAATTTAAACAATAAAACCCAAGGGCCTATATTGCCGACTTATATAAAAAAAAATAGTAACAAGGCCTAAAGAAGACAAGCATATTTATAAAATATCAATTAAAAATAATGATATTCCAACTAGTCAAACACAATGGAATTCAGAATTTGTAAATATAGATTGGAAAAATGTATATACACTGGTGTTCAATTTAACTAGGGATACATATATTATATGGTTGCAGTGTAGAATAATCCACAGAATCTTGGGAACGAAATCTATTATGTTCAAGATGAAAATTGTTGCCAATAATTTGTGTACATTCTGTAATAATGAAATAGAAAACATAACACACTTGTTCTGGTACTGCCCCTATACCCAAGAAATTGTTAAATTTGCTGTCGAAATCATCAAGAGAAGAAGACCTAGCTTACTTACTCAGCTGACATGTCAGGAATTCCAAAATGACTGATATTAACATTGTATGCCTTGAAATGAAACGGTACATTTTTGATTGTCAAAAGAAAAATAGAAATCCCTCAAAATTTGGACTTGTAATTAGCATGAAGCAAACATTTGAAATATACAAACTTCAATTAAAACAGAAGAAGAATCGAAGGACTGGTCATTAGTCAAAACTTTTTCAGACATCCCCTACAACTTTTTTCTTAATCATAACACCTAATATATGTATGGTTCATCACATCTGTATTTTGTCAAATCTGCACTTTAAATTTAATACACATAATGCAACTCAGCAAATAAATACTTCATCTTCCTTATGTGCATATAATTTTATAAATAGATAAAAGATATGCACACATACATGTGTTACTCTACTTTAATAAGTAAACCAATGTGTTACTTTTACTTTTATAAGTAAACCTATATTGTTGTTTTTTCTTTGTTTTTTGTTTGTTTTGTTGTTTCAAAAAATGAAAGAAAAATATATGTTAATTGTCAAACAGGAATGGGATATGATCGAATCTATGTTAAGATCCATTAATGTGAATCCTTAATCTATGAAGTATATACAGTATTCTCTTTTTCTTTCTCTTTTCCCGAATGTGAATTTGTAACATGTGTTGTATGTATATTTTGGATTACTATACACACTCTACATATACATGCTTATGAGTTGCTATGTATGTTGCACGATTTTTAAATGAATCGTATATGAATGAATGTATTACTATTTGGCAAAAATAAAATGTATGCAATCACAATTTTTTGTGTGTGAAAAACTAGGATATCAATGAGAACAAAAAAATGAAAGCAAAATCAAATGCATACAGCGCCCTTGCTACACTTTGGGGGATTGGGGCCAGGGCCCTAAGAGGAGGGAATTTCGCGTTATTTTGGGCGAAAAGGGGGATTTTAGAAGATCTTTTCACCAACCATTCAACACTTTAAATTGCTTTATTTTAATGTTATTAACATAAGTATATATTTAATCAAAGGTTAATAACACAATACCAGCTGGCAACAAAGAAATAAAAGTTAATTATTTTTTTTTGGAGGGGCGAATTTTTAGCTGAAATAGGGGGAAAAAGTATACTATTTTAAGGGGGGAATGGAGCCGAATTTCGGCCCCAACAACGGCCAAACGAGGGCCCTGGCATACATCACTGTAAAAACTAAGTTCTTTGTCATGATATGAATGGCCATGACTCAGTTTTATTATGCACCAAACACATTTACCTGATTGTTGTATTATGCACCAAACACATTCATCTGATTGCTGCATTATGCAGCAAACACATTGACCTTATTGTTGCATTATGCAGCACACACTATTTGACCGGATTTATTTCTATTATGCGGTGAACACATTTACCTGATTTAGTTGCATTATGCAGTGAACACATTTACTTGATTGTTGTATTATACAGCAAACACATTGACCTGATTTATTTGTTTTATGCAGCCAACAAATTGACCTGACTTAGTTTTAACGTGCAGCGAACACATTGACCTGGTAAAATTGTTTGATGCAGCAAACACATTAACCAGATTAAGTTGTATTATGCAGCAAAGGCATTGACCTGATTTTTAAAATCACAATTTAAATAGGTTTATATTAATTCATTATCTTCAAGGCTGTTAAGTAAGCGCAGTGGGTTGTACAATGAAATTCTCACATCTGCGACCCGGGGATGTGAGTTTGGTAGATTATCACCGGACAGGTAAGTTTCATCAGGGCAATTTAGTCCCCCCACTGCATAAGACCACACCATAATTGAATAACTTTCAGTAAAAACTAAATAGCTGGAAACTGCAGCTTTCATTCAAATTTGTTTCAACTTTCGTGAGTCTTGTAATCAAATTAGGAAGGAGAGCTGGAACACACTCTGGGTTTTCACATAATGCCATCCCTGGCAGAAGGGCCTCATAAACTTCAAAATACACACACATTATTTATGCTTATGATCATTCATATTTTTATAACACCCCACTTCAACTTACATAGATCACGTTTGAGGTGTTAAACAATGCATGATCATCAGCATGGTTCTCGGTATTTAATATTCCGTCAGATCCATCTTAAGAGTAATATTATTGTCTACCTTGAATCTCAATTAACAGCACCCACACCAGGGTGTAAATGAAATGGTATAGTGGTATTCTAGTCTGATCGGAATAGATTAATCAAATATCATGTTTTTTCCCATTGTTCAGGGATTGGCTACAGCCTTTTACCATTTGAAATGAAAGTGAGTTATACGAGTAATGACATTCCAAGGGAGACAACTCACAATTTAGAATTGTACCAAACTTTTACCATTGGAAATAGAAGTGAGATATACCAATAACGCAAGTCCAAGGGAGACAACTCAACACTAAAAATTATACCAAACTTCTTTGTTTGTCCAGGAATTATGAGTAAATTCACTTCAATGAATTTTAGAAGTTCTTAGTGTCTTTATAAAACTGAAGTACATACTGCATATACTTTTAGACATGAACTAAAGACATGAACATGCCATAAACATGCTTTAATGTTAGAAGTTAATTAATGAAATTTATGAAAAAGACATGATTTAAAATAATTTTACTTAATTGATACAAGTTATACATAATGATAATAACTTGATAATAACTTGACAATTGCTTAGAACAACTTAAGATTGACTGCAATGAATAATTGTCTAAAATTACAATCTTAAACACAAATTGACAACAACTTACACACAGTATCACATCTGGATTTTGTCTTTATTGGGTTAGGACTGACACTTTTCCAGTTTTTTTAACTTCTTTCCTGGCGCTTCAATGAAGATGTCAAACAATTTTATTTGAAATGACAGGCAACACACATTTGACACCAGACAATAAGTGACCAAAATAGCATTTGAACCTCACTTGAACACGCAATCTCTGATTGGGCTGCATGCCAATGCGGATGTTATTGATATCAATGTAATCTTACTTGACACGACTTGGCATGTGATTTTTGACTTGACAACTATGAACTATCCGAGGCACAGTCACTTCCACTTAAACAGGAGGGAGGTCAGTTCAGGTCCAGTGTATGGCTTGAATTTTATTTTTGCTGCTCACTAGACAACCTCTTTCACTTCCAACTTAACAGGAGAGAGGTCAGTACAGGCACAGTGTTTGGCTTGAATTCCGTTTCTGCTGCTCACTAAATAACTATCCAAACCACTGTCACTTCCACAGGAGGGGGCCAGTATAGTGTCAAGTGTTTAGCTTGAGTAACATTTCTGCTGCTCACAATATACATGTACATGTAACTGTTCCAACATCTGTCACTTCCACCTTGACAGGAGGGAGGTCTGTGAATGTCCAGCGTCTTGCTCAAGTTCTATTTTTCTTGCGTAAAAATGTAAAGCCCCTTGCTTGCCAAAGTGTCCTCTGTACATCAACTGTGTATTCAAAACAGAAAAAATAATTCGCTCATTAATCATTTCCCAAAATAGGTTAACACAACTCTCTGAATACATATTATTAATGCCTTAATACCTTTTCAGCCATCAGGGCTTTTTTTTGCCGATTTTATAGCCGAAATTCTGCTATATTCCCAATCGCAAAAAGTATACTTTTTCCCAAAATTTGATAAAAATTCTCAATTGTTAAAAAAAAGCTAATGACAATAGCTGTTTCGCTCTTTAACAAAGCATAGTTAGATTGGCAGAAAAAGATATCCGCCAGTAAACAATTTACAGTGACACATACAAAACAGTTAACATAATTTCTGAACTAATTCACACAATGCAACATTAAATGATTAACCTTTAAGGAATTATTTAATTGCCGTAAAAACTCAAATTTCTTAAATTACACAATATTTTGCCATGCAAGGGCTTCTAGTGCATGTAAACAGTAGTAGCGTAAACAATGTGCATGAGCAACCTAGGGTTAGGGTTATCACAACAAAGAGAGATGATTCCATTGCCATTGGCAATACAAATGCTGTGTTTACACTAGTGTAGTTTTCTGCTTCGCTTTGCAATTTTTGGGGGAATTTCTTCAAGGGACCATTCTATGGCCGCTTCATGCAAAATGGGTCTTATGGCGTTGTGGCCGCCTTAGCTCAAGCCAATCATGTGCATTTGCGCAGTCTGGTCAGAGGTGAATTCAGCTACCTCCGATACAATCACTCAGAGTTGTTATGGTCTCATTATGTATCTCCTGACCAGACTGCAAGAAGTGTTGGCTGGCTGGGCTATAGCTATGACGGGAGCATATGACATACGACCCAATTTGCATGATGCGGGTCTTTAAAAATGTCATTGCGTACTGTAAATTCATTATTTTAGCACAACTCGATATAAAATTGATTTCAAAATAGCAAATATAGAAAACTGATAAATTAGCAGAAACAATTTCAAAAGATGCTGACCAAGTACAGCAAACATGTGTGGTTATATTCCCCTGTAATTAAACGATTTCCCTCTTATCCAGATACTACTATTTCAGTAGTCTTGTTTTCTTATCTTGAAATCAAAACTGTGTTATCACGCTTTTGCTGATATGTCAAGAAGTGCAAACTAAGTTTGATGGGCACAACGCGAAATTAAAGCAAATATGGATACATACGAAAACTGTCCGTTAAAATGATCCACAAACTACCAAACTTCTCACAGTGGTTACATCGCTATTGGCGAAAGAGACGAAGAGACACATATTTTTACAATCTTCATGAAAAATGGTCGTTCCTTGCTCTCACATACAATCTCTGCCATCACAAAAACATCCTTATATATTTGGTAGGATTATTTTTATTATTTTATATGAAAAGTAGTATCATTTTCTTTTATATTTTAAAAATAAATTATAAATTTAGGTTCATAAAAATACCTAAATAAAAAACGTATAAATAACAACGGGTAAAATATTTTACCACGTGGCTCGGCTGTCATAACGTGCTTTATTATGGAGACAGGAACATGATTCAGCTATCCTTGTTCAAGTCAGATCTCTGCGCAGAAGTGTTATTTTTTGATGTTACACATGTCGTTAAATAAATTTATACCGAAATACTGCCATAGGTGGAGTTCTCTTCAATAATTATATTGTTAAGTAAAGTAGTTCAATATCTTTACAATAGGATTCAAGCACGGGACCTCTGTCACTCAAATATAGCGCGCTTCCTCTGTGTCTGTCCAGCTTTAATACTGTTCAGTCTATTTAAAACGCCTTGTAAGAAATACACGTTCGTTCGAAATTACCATTATTCCATTCCAGATTCATTCCAGACGCTTTTCTATATTAATACATGTATTTCCTTTACAGCCCAGCCGAATGCTACACCACAGTATATGTTTCTGATCAAAACTGTAACTGTTTTACACTATTGAATTAATGCCTTTACAATATGGGGAGTAAATATTTCTGTTTTTTTTTTTTAAAGTTATTCATTTTACATCTCCAGATATTTCTGGAAGTTACAGTCAGGTCCAGCTGTTGAATCGTCATACTAGTATTAAACAACTGGAGCCCGTCTTATGAAACATTGTACGACATGTCTAACTTACGATGAATTTGTAGTGGCATATAAACTTAAACTTCACAGGTACGATTATCTAATTTTACTGTTTTCGTACTGGTGTGTAACATTTTTACTAATGCACCGGGAGACTCAATACGGTCATCGCCCTTATAAAAGACGTGACATCTGAATCATGATGTATAATGGTAGATACATGTGACCTCCGGTGCCAGAGGCGAACCTGTTTTAGTTTAAGTTCCCACTGTGAAGCCCTATTAGACTGCACGTTGGTCGAACGTCTAATGCAAACGACGAATAGACGATTATGCTTGAGGGTGGACGCAAATCATTTGACCTCCTGGTGCCAGTGTGTAACCACGAGGCAACGAATCGGCTCAAATAATTTAGCCGCGCCTATGAAAATGGGGCTGAATGCAGCCCGCACGTGCTTATTAGAGACGACACTATACCACCCCAGGAAACCCGATACCTTGCGGGTTGTGTAATACCATAGGGGACAGTGCTGTGCATTTTGGCATGAACTTACATAGGGTAAGTAAATTGGAACAATTAAATTTTTCAACGTCCGATTTGAAACAACTGTGTATTAACATTGATAACAAAGGTATTGGCCTACATGAAGAAAAAAACCTGAAAATGTTCTTTAAAAAAATTCTTATGGTATTACACGACCCGCAAGGTATCGGGTTTCCTGTGGTGTATACGCTTTTATGATATTTTTCGTTCAAATTTAGTGTCTTCTTAGCGAAAATGTTAGCAATAGGCGGAACGTGTTGTCCGTGATTAGCCTTTGTGGACTTCATTATTCCCTGCTTTCGCAAAGCGCGGTTTAATACTTTAACTTCGGACTTCACAAGCTAATATGGGCCGACACTTTACGCATATGCATTAAGTCCCGTTTTCCCAAATCGCGAATGATATTGTTCCAGGTACCTCACCTTTATGTATCCAGGCAGGTTGGACCAAAATCCGTAGTTCGGCAAGAGTTCCTTTCCCTCGGCGCGGTGCACGAATTTCATGAATGAAACACCGCCAATTATGTAGAATAGCAACAGGCAAGGAAATCTGTGGGCGGCAATCACAAAAATATTAGAAATGAACATGGATTATTGATATTTGGTTACCAACGAGTTCAATACAGATATAATCAAATTATGAAACTCCAGAAATATTATCAGGAGAGAGATTATGTTTTCCGATTTTCAGGAGACCCAAACCTCACACTTGGCCCATAATATTTAGCGAAACATTTAAAGGCAATTTAAAGTTAACCTCACGGCAACACGATTCAGATTCAATAGCAATAAAACGGTAAGAGACTTCAATGTTATGACTATTTAATTATTTAATGGTTAAACATAGATGAGAGCAGCAGAATCGTGACTTTCTGAGAAATGAAATGAAAACACAACAAACTAGACAACAACCTCTCGGCTTTATTCTATAGCTGTTAACACAAAGCATCATATAACTAACACTCAGATGATCGTCATCGACATACAATTCAGGAAGAAACCTTAATAAAGCTGTAAAAGGTCATATACAGTCGCCGTGGCGTAGTGGATATGGTGTCCGCCTAGCGATCGGGAGGTCACGGGTTCAATCCCCATTGTGCGGGCGTTCTTTAGATATCCCCCAAAGACACCAAGTAATGGTTTTAGTCCCAGGAAACGGACTCGAGAGCGTTTCAAATACGCCTTAAGCTTTCTCTGCAATCAAGCTAAAATAAATAGGTTCAAACTAAACTGAAGGCGATTCTACAAAGCGGTTGTGTATGTCCATCTATGTCTGTCTTTAGCCACACACTACAGTTATATTGTTTATATTTATATATTGATAACTGTAAACATTGCATCTAAACAGCTCCATTACAAAACAAGAATACCATTAAAGAAAGACAAAAAGTAACCTTCAACTGGGCTCGAACCACTTACCCCTGGAGTAAAAGTCTAACGCTTAGACCAATCGGCCATTCGTGCTTATACGAGTGATTTATTTTATACTTTTTATAATCAATCCTTGTAGTGTTACAAACTAAAACGACAACAACATTATTCCTTCTTTTTGCGATGCAACGATGTATGATTTTCAGGTTTTTATATCGTCTAAAGAGGCATATGATGGACTTTTTAGAGTCTGGTTAATGTTCAGTATTACTGTTTACTCACAAAAATAATAACTGCAACGAATATTGCAAATCTGAAACAATTTTCCTTAATTTTGTCAATTTACCAAATCGTGAAACACTAGTTTGCCCGCACTTTGATGACGTCAAAGGTTATCATTTTAACAGTACCAATACAAAAACACGATATTTTGTCCAAGTAAATTGCAAACATGAACGTTATTAGATATGCTGAAGACATGTTTTAATTTTCAAATATTTACATTTTATTTTTGTGTCAATTAATTTCAACATTTAGTCCATGTTCCTATCCAAATCTATGTGTTGAACCATACTAAATATAACATCGAAAACATGTTTATTCCTAAATTTTAATGCATTTGTTAGCTAAACAAGGACAGCAATCGCTATTTCAGTAAAAACAACATGATTTTTATCGATCTAATAGGCAAGACCGCATTCATAAAATGATGAAAAAAAACCTATATACTTTAAACATTTTTAAACAATACACTTCAGTTATATAATTTGAAGCGATTATTGTCATCCACTTCCACTAAAATGTAATTAACCTGATTACACTGCAATATTTTAACATTTATTTTCTGTTCTAACATTTTTGAAATACTAGGTAACTTGTTATAATAAAGTTTTCTTTGTTCCGGTTGTCTGTAAATTACAACACCAAATATAAAGTGTAGCGCTAGCCGGCCGACTTCCTGAGGCCGCCACCGAGCGCTATATGCGCGACCTCGCAATGGCGATGTGCCTTCCGAAACCCTCGGAAGGCCAATAGACAAATAATAATGAAGATTCACTATTTTTTCTTAGGCTGCCTGCCTAATGATTAGAAACTGAACAGTAATTGAGTCGCCTCAAATATTAACAATGCGACGTACAGGGACCTCTTGTTCTAACGGAGCTTCTGTCTTCAATATTTTCCGGCTTCGATGAAGCTGTACCTCCACGTCCTGCAAGCCCTCGGTAATCTTCCACCACCGTGCTTTTGACGTCTCTTACCCTCTGAAGGGTGTCGTTTCCTTGATAACAGAATGTATGACTCACGGCTACTGATGTTCTACAAAAAGTGTCCACGAACTGGTTGCTGTACCCATGCCTCTCTACGTCATTCCTCCGACCCGGCTCACTAGACATCTGCACCCTCTTTCATTCAGACAAATTCCCACTCCCAGCAGCTATGATAAATTTTCCATCCATCCAGCTACTACCATCCTATGGAACTCCCTACCAGCCAATATTGTAAGGCACCTACCCTTGACCAGTTTAGGCGGGGGTTGACCAAACTAGACCACAGTTTCTAAGCAGGTTGGCTGTTTTCAACATTTTTTCTGTATATTTCTTCTTTTAACTAACATTTTCACCTTTGTTTCTATGTCTCACAACATTTCTTCCTTAATTTCCTAGCAGTGACACGCGCTTGCTCGTAATGCTAATTGTTGGCGAGTAGCAGTATATATAGATAGATATACTATATCTTCTTCTTCAGATCTTGTTCTGCTCGCACCCATAGGAGAACTGACTAACTTGTGTGTGTAAATGTCAGAGTTTATTTACAGGTCATCGCGGCGTCTTCACGACTACCTAATGTGCTGATCTGCCCCTGTGACTTTTCAGGGGAAAATATTTTAATTTTGAACCAAAGTAGGTCAAATTTACCCCAACTGCTCAGGTTTTTACCGAAGGTTTATTATTATTATTATTTGTTTAATACAAATACACAAGTGCACGGTGGCCAATGAGACCTTATCGTTAACTGGTAGAAATAAATAAAATAAAAAAGAATAAAAAAGAGGAGAATCATATTACAATAATAAAAAATGTTAATCATATAAGATCCGTTATAATATAAAATAGATAAATGATTAGGTATATCTTTCGTTAAGTGTAAAATGTGTGACCTATTATAACAATAATTAGTATTGTTATCATTAGCATGATTCACTCCAGCATCATAATCATCACTTACATTAACATAACCATCATTCTCATCATAAACGTTATTATCACCACCATCATTATTATTATTATTATAATTATTACCATTTATGTATTTGTGTTGATGGTTTGTTTACTGAATTAAGTGAGATTTTATTGAGCTCTCCGCCCCAGGAGAGGTGTTAGTGGGGGTTCGAGGGTGATACAGGAAATGTCCCGCTTCTAGAGGTTCTTTTAAGTGCCTGGTGTACAGCATCGATTTATTCACCCCCGTTTAACGTCCCTCGCGGAAGACATGTTAGTCAGTTAGGTAAGTATTAACAGTATTAGTTAAATCAATTAAACACACACACTAATAGCCATATATATGAGCAGTGAGTGAGAATCTAGCAAATTGCAGAGTAGGTATACGGCTTCGTTCCTAAATTAGACTGTTTACTCGTCGCATATATATCAAATATCATACACTATAAACCACAAAATATAAAGAATATAAGAGAGCATGTGATAGACAAAAGAAAAAAACCGCCACCGTTGGTTTTATGTTTGCGTTTGGTTTGGTTTACATTCATGGGTAAATAAGAATTTCCTCACTTATTCATTTAACACTCCTGTCATTTAACGGGCACCATGCACTGTTTACACTACACTACGGAAAACCATCATCTTCACTACAGTAGGGAAAACAACAAAATCCGTCACCATTCTTTTTTGGTCATGATGGGTTGGTCATTTCAACAGAGCCAGAGTGCACGGTCGAGATGGTATTTCGCCAGGCGCGCCCTACTAGCCTTGCCGACACGCTCCTTCCAAAATGTTTTAATAGTGTGCATATCGGGAAAATTATTTACTTATCATATTTATTTACAACATTATTTACACCTATAGGGGTTGCACTGTGGGTAAATGCGATTTGTCGTCGTTTAAGCATTGTGTCAAACACACGTTTTAATATTGATTATTACATTCGTTTAAATATTTATTTTTTCACTATGCGCTGAATATTAAAGGGACTGTCAAACACGAATGACGAAAAAAGAAAAGTTCTAAAATACCGTATTTCTTACAATTGAAGGTTTATATTGATTTAAATATCACGACTAGTATATTACATTACTTGACAAAATTTCATATTTTCAGTATATTCAGTAATACAAATTTGCGATGTGAAATCGAAAGTACATCGCGAAAATAGGTGACATAACGATATTCACACTATAATATACGCAAGTAGATTGATCATTTTATATATAAAATATAAACAATTCACTACGCATGCACAAATTGCATTCCTGGGTTTACCACGTGACGATGATGAATAATCTTACTGGCGTTATTGATAGTGAACTTGTAGTTACCTGGTAGACATACCCAGTAAAATTTCTTACCAAATATACTGAAATATTGAAAAGTTAACAACATTTTTTAAAGTTATGTAATATACCAGCCGTAATATTTTAATTAATATAAACTAATAAATGTGAAAAAATACTGTATTTAACAACTTTTTTTTTCTTCGTCGTCGTGGTTGACAGTCCCTTTATTAGGAACCCTATGTATGATTTTGGTGACTAACACCGTCACTTGTCGACTGATGAAGCAACAAAGCTGTATAAAATACATGTATCTGATTCGCTATTAACCTGAGCAAATATATTTATGGCAAGTCATGTCGCGAGAATTGCGAGGATTTCTAGCCAGTAACACTTTCTAACCATTTCCTATTACGAATGTTAACATGTGATGTGTATTGTTTGACAACTGTCTACACGTGCTTTTAACTCATCGCATAAACGCTGATCTCTATATGCTCACAACTGTAAACTTATTATTTAAATGAAATAAATGCTGTAAATTGTAATATAATTAAAATAAAATATCAAGTAAGAAAGAAGCGTTCGCTATGAAACAGTTTACTATTAAAATAAATGTTGACAGGAAATAAATAATTATTTCTAAGGAAAGTAATTTCAAATAATAACATACATACCTATACAATGCGGATTAGTATGATCAGTGCCGCACACTCAAGATGGTGAGCGGACTACTAGTGTTGAACCATTAAATAAGCTCGAACGATTAGCCTTCCCTGTTCTTTCTAAAATAAATTAAACTGCTACGCAGAAATAATATACTATAATGTCATATTGAATCCTAGAAAAATACAATACTTTTTAAATAACCCCAAAGCTCGAAAAATACTGTACCATGACAGAAAATTCAGATCTGCTGATTATGACAAGTAATATCCATTGTGTAAGACAACGGATATCTCCTTTGTTAAATGATTCAATACGTTCAATAAACAAGGTAGACTCAACGAAGGCTGGCGTTCGGTCGATTCCAAACAATTTTGATAAAGAATAATTTTAATGAAATAGTTGATGAATATACACAATTACTAATAATAAACTAATGTTATAATCAAATGTGTATGGACTTGTTTACCGATTTTCGCATTTTCAAAAAATGATTTTCAAATATATTTTCTAACGATGATATCATGGTCATACATACTTATAATAGATAGATTAAATTGAATACAACGATCTGCCTACTCCGGGACCGCTGGATCTTACCTCATTAAGACAATCAAAATAAAAAGATTTGTTTTTCCAGCAACATTTGTATTTATATAATTCTAAATTAATAACGTTACAAAGACTTATTTAACCGATTTGTATTCATGATTTTCAATAAACGAACCGGTAATTGTACAGGTTTCTTTCGGGTTTTTTTCGCTTATTATTTAAAAAAAAGGAAGTCCGATTTAACGTAACAAGTCCTGTTAATGCGCGTCGTGACTGTTATAGAAGTGGTAGCATTTGCTCTGTGCCCTGTGCACCAAACTACAGAAATTATTCAATTCAATAACTCAAACACTATAACCGTGCAAAGGCAATTATTAATCCCTGATTAAATCCTGATCATTAGTGATACACAATCAATGGTTAAAAGACCTGGTGGTACGTTGCATAAAGTTTTCTTTATTCAACAAGTTTTGCTTTTGCAAAATATTAATTTGGGATAATCAATCAAATTAAGACATGATTTTGAACCTTAAATCTACTTTTACCAATACAGTTTATTGCTTATAAATAGGTTGTTTATATGTAATAGTAACAATTTTATTATAGCTATATATACATACAAATAAACAAAATATATTTTAGTTAAAAATAAAAAATCGATAGCAAAAATTTAAAATATTTCACAATTTTGTCCAATAAAAAGCTGTGTATAACTGTTCAACAACAAAGCAGACATGTTTAATGCAAAGCAAGCGGAGTATAAACAACCACGTGTGTATGGAATCCAATCATAAGACATCAGATTTGTTGGGATTTTACGGAACCTGGCCGCAGTGATTGCGCATCAACGACATTTTATATGGAGCGGTCAACATGAAAACAGCTTTACTAAACTTGTAAACAATCAACTAAAAGCAATCATTCAAAACTGGAAAATAGTCACAATCAATTAACAGCTGTAATTCAAAATTAGACACCTAAACAAGCAACAAAAAGTCAATAAATAACAAGAGCAACGCCTTGCGGGTGCAGACCGCTCATTTATTTTTATTTTTAAATGTGTAGGGACCTATCTCAATTTCAATCACAAAGGAGGGAGGGGTGGAGTGGAGAGGGGTATATAGTGTGAGGGTGTGGTTATTTATAACATTATCTTCCAAAAATGAAAAAAAATGCAAGAAAAAAAAATGGGGGGGGGGAAGATTCTTAGATTCTTGGGTAGGGATGGTTGGAAGGTATTTGAAAAATAAAAATAAATATTTGTGTTTTTTAACCATGTTTAAAAAAAACAAGAGATGTGTTCGTCAGAAACACAATGCCCCCTATTGCGCCGCTTTGAAAATTGTTGTTTTTGTTTTTTTAACCTTTGACCTTGAAGGATGACCTTGACCTTGAATTTGCACCACTCAAAATGTGCAGCTTTATGAGAACGCCGCTTTGATTTTTTTTTACCTTTGACCTTGGAGGATGACCTTGACATTGAAGGATAACCTTGACCTTGAACTTCCACCAATCAAAATGTGCAGCTTCATGATAACTCCGCGTTGATTTTTTTTACCTTTGACCTTGAAGGATGACCTTGACCTTGAAGAATGACCTTGACCTTGAACTTCCACCACTCAAAAAGTGCAGCTTCATGAGAACGCCGCTTTGATTTTTTTTAAACTTTGACCTTGAAGGATAACCTTGAGCTTGAAGGATGACCTTGACCTTGAACTTCCACCACTCAAAATGTGCAGCTTCATGAGAAAGCAGCTTTGATTATTTATTTATTTTTATATTGAAGGATGACCTTGACCTTGAACTTCCACCACTCAAAATTTGCAGCTTCTTGATAACGACGCTTGAATTTCTTTTACCTTTGACCTTGAAGGATGACCTTGACCTTGAAGAATAAATTTGGCCTTGAAATTCCACCACTCAAAATGTGCGGCTTCATGAGAACGCCGCTTTGAATTTTTTTTTGACCTTTGACCTTAAAGGATGACTTTGACCTTGAAGGATGACATTGACCTTGAACTTCCACCACTCAAAATGTGCAGCTTTATGAGCTTTGAATTTTTTTTTACCTTGAAGGATGACCTTGACCTTGAACTTCCACCACTCAAAATGTGCAGCTTCATGAGATACACATGCATGCCAAAATCAAGTTGCTATCTTCAATATTAAAAAAGTTATGGCCAATGTTAAAGTTTTCGGACGGACAGACGCCATATATTTGACATTTGACCTTGAAGGATGACCTTCACCTTCAACTTTCACCACTCAAAATGTTCAGCTTCATGAGATACACATGCATGCCAAATATCAAGTTGCTTTCGTCAATATTGAAAGAGTTATGGCCAATGTTAAAGTTTTCGGACGGACAGACGCTATAAATTTGACATTTTACCTTGAAGGATGGCCTTGAACTTGCACCACTCAAAATGTGCAGCTCCATGAGATACATATGCATGCCAAATATTAAGTTGCTATCTTAAATACTGAAAAAGTTATGGCCAATGTTAAAGTTTTTTTCGGACGGACGGACATACTGACTGACATACTGACGGACAGTTCAACTGCTATATGCCACCCTACCGAGGGCATAACAAATTATTTTTTCGGTGTGGGGGTGGGGTGGAGGTATAGTGTGAGGGTGTGGTGGTCATTAAATGATGATCTTTAAAAAAAATGGGGGGGGGGTGATTGAGGGGGATTCGGGGGGCGTAGGGGATGGATTGGGTGGAGTCTATTGTGGTATGTCAGGTAAGAGCTGTTTTGTCAAAGTATTAATCAAATCTAATTATAAATAAAGAAGTTATGGCAATTTTAGCAAAATTTAATAATTTGACCTTTAGAGTCAGGTCATTCAAAGTTCAAGGTAAAATTCAACTTGCCAGGTGCAATACCCTCATGATAGCATGAAAGTATTTGAAGTTTGAAAGCAATAGCCTTGATACTTTAGAAGTAAAGAGGATCTGAACACAAACTGTAACCATATATTCAAAGTCACTTAGTCCAAAAAAGGCCACAATTCCGTAAAAATGACAACCAGAGTTATGCAACTTGTCCTTTACTGTCCCCTTATGATAGTATGAAAGCAATATCTATGATACTTTAGGGGTAAAGTGGACCAAAACACAAAACTTAACCAAATTTTCAAGTATAAAGGGCCCATAATTCTGTCAAAATGCCAGTCAGAGTTACATAACTTTGCCTGCACAGTCCCCTTACGATAGCTAGTAAGTGTTGCAAGTATGAAAGCAATAGCTTTGATACTTAAGGAATAAAAAAACAACACAAAACTTAACCAAAATTTTTAATTTTCTAAGTATAAAAAGGGCACATTATTATGTCAAAATGCACGCCAGAGTTAACTTACTTTGCCTGCCCAGTCCCCTCATGATAGTAAGTAAGTGTACCAAGTTTGAATGCAATAGCATTGATACTTTATGAGAAAAGTGGACCTAAATGCAAAACTTAACCGGACGCCGACGCCCACGCCAAGGTGATGATAATAGCTCATAATTTTATTTAAAAAAATAGATGAGCTAAAAATTAATATATCACCACATATTGCCTCGGTGTTAAAATATACAATGTGAAATTGTATGAGAATATGCACTTATAATAGTCAGAATACCAAACTTTTAGCACTGTATGGCCAATTTTGGCAATAAAATTATGATGAACTTAAATTGATGCCATACTTGTGAATTTGGTATAACGCATAGAAATAAACAATTATGCAAACCATATTTCTTTAGTGATGAATGAATATAGTATATAATTTATAGTGCGGAATTATTAAAACAACAAGAAATGTTTTTATATTTCCATAAAGTTGTTTTTAAATGTTTTGATAAAGGCATTATGCCGAAACGTCATTAAAGGAGTATAATCAGAGAGTTATAATTATTTAATATCCCTTCGGATAATTCAACTGAACAAGAAATGTGTTTGTCAGAAAAATTATGTTCCCTTCTGTGCCGCTTTGATTTTTTTTACCTTTGATCTTGAAGGATACCTTGACCTTTCACCACTCAAAATATGCGGCTCCATGAGATGCACATGCATGCCAAATATCAAGTTGCTATTTTCAATATTGCACAAGTATTCATAAAATAAGCGATTTTTGCAACATATATTTGACCTCTGACCTTGAAGGATGATCTTGACCTTGACCTTTCACCATTCAAAATGGGCAGCTTTATGAGATACACATGCATACCAAATATCAAGTTGCTATCTTGAATATTGAAAAAGTTATTGCAAATGTTAAAGTTGGAGCAAACAGACCAAAAGACAGACAGGGCAAAAACAATATTTCCCCCACTATAGTGGGTAGGGGGACATAAAAAGATTCAATGTTCTTGTTACGTTGAGAGGTAAAATTATACTCTAACAAGGGAGACGACTTTTATTTAGTATATCACAGTGCTCTCCCTTGAATCGTTATTCACTGTTTTTCAAATTTCCATATAGTTGTTGCTTAATTATATTAACTGAAAAGCTTGACATAAAACAAGGTATTTCTAATGCTTTAAGTATATTATTATGTTAATAATCTGATATTCTGCATGTCTTAATTGACTATACAGGTTAATGTGCTCATTCATCAAAAGCAATTTCTTTTTCTCTATTGCCTGATATGTAATTGATGTTTAATATGAAACAATTTTGTACAAATGAATTCAAACAGTGAATGTATTTGTTTGAAATGGCAACATTTTATGAATAATGTACAAACAAAAACATTAGCTTTGCAGTTAATCTATTTACAAATGACAAAATAAACTTATATACAGTGACACATAAATCTGTGTTACGTTATTTACTTATTACATTAGAAAAGCTGGACGCAAATGTGTACATACAAATATTTAAAGCATAATGAACTTTTAATGCTAGAATGCAAATGTCAACACAAATGATGAGCATGTCTGTATATGATACAACAAGAACAATCTACAACCATATCTAGGATCATTATTCATGAAAATACTCACTTTGAAACAAAATTACTTGTGGAGGAATTACTATCATATTTTCAACAATGAAAGCATCCTTTTTTGATAATTAAACAAACTCCATTCGAATTAAGATTCACTTCTAAATTTCACTTTCTTTAAATAGTTTTTCCATTAATGTGTGCATCAATTATCGCAATATTATGCATGTACATTCACACAATTTTGATAACGCGTTTAACTATTGTTAATATTAAACAAAGTATCTGTTGTCAATAAACAAATTGATAATTAACAGAAGGTTAATATAGTTTGAATAAATCAAATTTTTATTTGATATTTTACTATAACATCACTACATGAAATTCTTGATAAAATACTGTCTCAAAACAGCAAACTGATGATAAATGTACACAGACAGAATGACAGACATATCAAAATCGAAGCATCACAATTATGAACCGTTCTGATCAATTATTTTACCTATCAAATTGTGCTATTTTATAGGTAAAAACTAAAAATAAGCATGTCTTGTTTAGACAATAAATACGTTAAATATTGTCCAAGGTATCAGCATTATTTAAACAACTTTGTGAATGCTTAAAATCAATGTTTAAAAAAACAATTGTAAAATCATTTTGTCAGTCTGTTTACGATAATCAGGATAAAGCTATATAGAGTCAGTTTCTGAGTAAAGACAAAATAGTAATACTTGCATTATTTTGCTCTTGAAATAATACTTTACATTACTGCTATTACTAAGTTACCCCTTATCATATTGGTTTTTACCAATATATAACAAAATACGTAATCATCAAGGTACTGTCAGTATCATTATAACCATACAATATGAAATGTAGATTTTTCTTTCCATACAATCGGATTGTACACACGAGACAAAGTTGCTGGTCATAAAAAATGGCTGGCCAAAACACTTCGCTTGGCGCATGACTTGGATGGCCACAGAACTAAGCTGGTGCTAAGACTTGGCTGATCACAGGTCATGACCTGTCATTTGACTTCGCTGGCCACATGACTTGGCTGGTAACAGGACTTGGCTGGTCACAGGACCTGGCTGATCATACAATTCTGCTGATCACATTACTTGGCTGGTCACAGGACTTGGCTGATCACAAGACTTGGTTGATCAAATGACTTGGCTGGCTGCATGACTTGGCTGGTCATATGACTTGGCTGATTGCATGACTTGGTTGGCCACAAGACTTGACTGATCATGAGACTTGGCTGATCACATGACTTAGCTGACCACAAGACTACGCTGGTCACAGCACTTGGCTTATCAAAAGACTTGGCTGACCACAAGACTTGGCTGATCACAGGGCTTGGCTGATCTAAAGACTTGACTGGTCACAAGACTTGGCTGGTCACAGGACTTGGCTGGTAACAGGACTTGACTAATCACAGGAGTTGGCTGGTCACAGGACTTGGCTGGTAACAGGACTTGACTAATCACATGACTTGTATGATCACATGACTTGGCTGGCCACAAGACGTGTCTGGCCACAGGACTTGTCTGATCACAGGACTTGGCTGGCCACAAGACGTGTCTGGCCACAGGACTTGTCTGATCACAGGACTACGCTAACCACAAGACGTGTCTGGCCACAGGACTTGTCTTATCACAGGACTACGCTGGTCACAAGATGTGTCAGGCCACTGGACTTGGCTGATCACATGACTTGGCTTGTCTTATTGTGCTTTGTCATGCCCTCATTTTTGTCTTAACAGTGACTGGTGTTTTCCTGCCTTCCCGATATTTAAAGATGAAGAATTCCATCGTAATGCTCACAAAGGACTGTGAGTCTTTTAAGAAGCCAACGCAGGCACTTATTGACTATCATGCTTAAATTGTATGTATAAATGATCTTTAAAGGCATGCAAGGCATCAATCTAATGACAAGTGCTGTAACAGGCTGTCTTTTTCATTGGCCGGTTTAATTACATCGATTGGGATCTGAAATAAAGGAAGGTATGTTAATTTCAGTTCATTATTCTGATTGTGTAACTTAGGAAAGCAAAGATAAAGAACAAAACTGCCGTATGGTGCTAAAACTTCTTTGATTTGAATTTATAGATAGGTGGTCCGAGATATATTCCTTAATTATTAAATATTTACGGCAAAATAATATGAACATCTTATGAAAAAAAGTTTTTTATCTCCCATTCCACTAATGAAAAAGGAAGCTGATATAAAATACACAACAGTACACGTCCACATGCTGATTTAGTTGTTTGGATAGTTGCATAACAAAATAAGAATTTTTTTCGAAGTTATGTATGCCACAAAACCTGACAGACGGACAAACGTTTAGACAGACCAGCATTCCCTTAAACCGTCTCTGAAAGTAGGTATTTACAGAAAGCGTACACATGTCTCACAAACTCACAAAGGTTCTATGTGCAGGATGTTTACATGCAGCAGGTCAGATAACATGGAGAGGAGAGAATCTCAATACATCGACAGCTGCTGGCTTGAAAGCTGAGACTGTAACTGCATCCAGAACAAACTTAACGCCTTGATATTCGAGTTGTCTGGAAAAAGTAGATTGTGTGTCAAACAACTTGACAGATAATTGTGCAAATATGTCAAGCATTTTTTGCATTATTAAAATTGTCTTTGTCAACCATAAGCTTCCATATTGCTAAGCCAACTTAAACAGATTTGAACAGAACCAATTTTGTGGCAACAACGTTTCAGAGATGGAAAGCTTCTAAAATTAATATAGACATGTCATGCAATCATTTTAAATCAAAAGAGAATTTGTGTTCAGTAAATTTCAGTGTATTATTAAACTTTCACAGGTGGTTATAGAGAAACAAATATGTTCACCAGGTGCATAGCAATGGGGAAAAGGGACTTTCTATTTATCCCGGAGTGCAACAAATATCCTAATCTTTCATCACTTTACATTGGCAATACTTAAAAATACTTGAAAATAGCTCAGGTATCATGTCTTTGTCTTTGCGTTATACTGTATGAATGTGGGACCTTAGTCAAGTGGTGGGATGCTGGTCTAGGAATCGAAAGGTCCCAAGGTAGAATTCAGCTCAGACCACAGAACTGTGCATATCAAACAAGTAATCCCATTCTTGTTCTATTGGGTACCTGTCAGGGAAATAAGCAAATCTGCTGTGGTTGCATACTGTGCAGAATGGACGACTTATATCCCAGTGATCTGGTGCCACAGTGTACGTTTTGCAATGGTTAGGGGACTTACCTTTTGAGATGTAGTGGCTGAGTTGGAGTTGTTAGGATATTCCTCTGTGAACAGAAAACCAGCTCTTTGCGCATCACTGACATATGTCCCTGTAAAGCAAATAATTAATGCATTCTGAAATAGCCTCAGTTATATTGGAGGTCAATCAATGTTGTTTGATTGAATAATATAAGGAATACATTATGTTTGAAGGCTCTTGATACAAATGAGATATACACTAAACACTTCACAAACACACAGCCTACTATATACTGTACACTTGATACAATCATTTTTCATCCCTATCTAACCAATCTGCTTTAAGTTACCTGTAACTCCAAAAGGGTTGGATGGACATAAGGAAGAATGGAAGGACGGACGGAGAGAATTCTACAATTCTATACGACCTCCCCTATCTTTCAAGGCAATACAAAATGGCAACTATTATGAATATTTACAAGTACGTAATGAATTTTGTTAAAGTTAGCAGCAAGAATAGAGTATTACCAATGTATAACATGCACACACTATTGAAATAAAATTTTGAGTAGTAACACACTGCACATTATACACGGTCAATTACAGGACCAATATACCTTGTAGAAGAGGTAATATCAGCCCACTATTTCAGGAAAGTTTGGAGCCCGAGCTCTAGACTGGCTGCACCTGTCCGGGCCCAGCTTTCCAGACAGCCTGTTGTTCAGCTGGGTACCGATCTATGACTGCATGGGATCCTGTAGGAACCTGCTCTTAAAACAAAATTCAGGAACTTAAAAAAAAATATTGAAGGGAATAATTGTATAATGTGCTGAAGTCATTTAAATAATTGTTTTGCTAAAATTAAATAAAATTTAAAAAATCTATTACAGCGGATTTTATATGCAAGGATAAACGTTTGGTTCAAGGGCTGAATTTCGGCCGAAGCGTAGACAAAACTATGCCTTAACCTTCTATGATTAAACCTGATATTAGATCAATTGATATTTGCTATTTATTTACCAAGTTGATTAATTTTAAAAACACATACCATTTGATGCTTGGACCTTAATCAGGCAGAAAAAATACTGATGTTAAGTGTAGTATATGAGTCTCATTCTGGGAAAATAGGTCTTAATATATGTACAGTCTGCACAGGCTAATCTTGGATGACACTTTAATAGGACTTAATGTATGTGCAGTCTGCACAGGCTAATCTGGGATGACACTTTAAAAGGACTAAATGTATGTGCAGTCTGCACAGGCTAATCAGGGATGACACTTTCATAGGACTTAATGTATGTGCAGTCTGCACAGGCTTATCTGGGATGACACTTTAATAGGACTTAATGTATGTGCAGTCTGCACAGGCTAATCTGGGATGACACTTTAAAAGGACTTAATGTATGTGCAGTCTGCACAGGCTAATCAGGGATGACACTTTAATAGGACTTAATGTATGTGCAGTCTGCACAGACTAATCTGGGATGACACTTTAATAGGATTTAATGTATGTGCAGTCTGCACAGGCTAATCTGGGATGACACTTAAATAGGACTAAATGTATGTGCCGTCTGCACAGGCTAATCAGGGATGATAATTTAATAGGACTTTATGTATGTGCAGTCTGCACAGGCTAATCTGGGATGACACTTTAATAGAACTTAATGTATGTGCAGTCTGCACAGGCTAATCTGGGATGACAATTTAATAGGACTTAATGTATGTGCAGTCTGCACAGGCTAATCTGGGATGACAATTTAATAGGACTTAATGTATGTGCGGTCTGCACAGGCTAATCTGGGATGACAATTTAATAGGACTTAATGTATGTGCAGTCAGCAAAGCCTAATCTGGGATGACAATTTAAACACATACATGAAGCCCCATATCCCAGAACACCACTAAGATACTACTTATTGTTCTTGTTGCTGCTGCTGCTGCGACTGGGCCAAATACACGAGAATTGCAGACAACAACTGTTGTTGAATGGCGTCAATCGCATACTGCTCTCTAGGCCTAAGGTTCACATTGTTCGAGAACAACATATCGAGGTCAGTCACATTAACGGACGTGTCACGCAACGCCTGATCTACCTGTTTGATCAGATCGTTGCAGTTCGAGCGACTTGTCCGGCCCAATTTTTCGACGCCCGTCATCTAATTTTTGCTAAGCGACATCGATGCTGAGACGGAAGTCGAACTCACCAAGGCTCTGCTGTTGGAAGTGTTGATGTAGCCAACATGGGAAGAGATAATGATAGGAGGCTTGGTAGTCTGACGCAAGACGTCTTCGTGCTAAATTTCTTAAGCGAGTTGTAGTATTTGTGCAAGGGGGTTGTCATCGACTTTCACTTAAATGACGTTTGTCATGTTTGCTTGTAAAGTTCACTGAAAAGGAAATGGAAAGTTAACTAAAACCGGCTTGTTTAGTGACACATGAATAAGCCTTTCAACACCTTACTTCACAGACCTGTTTTTTAAATGCCAAACATTGCGCCTATAATTGATATTTAGAATATTGCAATTAATTTTTCACCAATTAGAATTCAGAATAACTTAGCATCGATGTTTTACGCGCACCAACTTGAAATTGGAATGTTTGGGTTTGTAGCAAAGTGTTATATTTATTTTTTGTAAATCAAAAACAGGCATTACTTGAGCAGTTCAAAATGTGAGACTGTAGAGCTTTAATTGTGTGACTATAGAACTTTAAATGTGAGACTACATTTTTTTAATGTGATACTCAGCAACTTAAAATGTGAGACAACACAACTTTAAATGTTACAGTCTACATATTTAAGTGTGAGTCTCCACACCTTTAAATGTGACAGTTTATGTACTTATACCTGAGACATAACAACTGTAAATGTGAGACAATACAATTGTATGGCATTTAATTAGAAACAAGAGATGTGAGTTCAAAATAGTAATTAAACTTAGTGAAATAAGAAACTAGAGCTTTGTCACCGACGAGACGAATACCCCCACACGACTCAATGAAACATAATATTTTGCATTTCGTCTTTACAAAAAACAGCGGACACCATGCTCAATTTTTAAAACGCACTAAGTGACCCCTTGACCTAGTTTTTTTTACCCAGAAAGTCCCATGTTCTAACTTGGCCTTAAGATCATCTCCATAAAACTTCTTACCAAGTTTGGTGAAGATCGGATGTAAATCTACTTGAATTAGAGAGCGGACACCATGCTGAATGTTAAAAAATGCATAAAGTGACCCGGTGACCTAGTTTTAGGCCCGGAATGGCCCATGTTCAAATTTGTCCTAGAGATCATTCAGATACAACTTGTGACCAAGTTTGGTGAGGATTGGATGAAAACTACTTGAATTAGAGAGCAGACAACATGGTAAGGTTTAAAACGCACTAAGATACCCCACGACTTAGTTTTTGACCCGACAAGACCCATATTCAAACTTGACATAGACATCGTCTATATACAACTTCTGACCAAGTTTGGTGAAGATTAGATGAAAACTACTTGAATTAGAGAGCAGACAACATTGTGATGTTTAAAACGCACTAAGTGACCCCGTGACTTTGTTTTTGACCCGGCATGACCCATATTCAAACTTGAACTAGACATTATCAAGATACAACTTCTGACCAATTTTGGTGAAGATTGAATAAAAACTACTTGAATTAGAGAGCGGACAACATGGTGAGGTTTAAAACAGACTAAGTGACCCCGTGACCTAGTTTTTGAGCCGTCATGGCCCATGTTCGAACTTGACCTACACATCATCTAGTTACAACTTCTGACCAAGTGTGGTGAAGATCGGATTTAAACTACTTGAAAGAGAGAGCGGACACCATGCTCAATGTGTAAAACGTACTAAGTGACCCTGTGACCTTGTTTTTATCTGGCATGGCCCATGTTCAAACTTGGCCTTCAGATCATCTAGATAAAACTTCTGACCAAGTTTGGTGAAGATGGGATGAAAACTAGTTGAATAAGAGAGAGGACACTATGCTGAATGTTTAAAAAACGCACTAAGTGACCCCGAGACCTAGTTTTTCACCCGGCAAGGCCCATGTTCGAACTTGGCATTAAGATCATCTAGATACAACTTCTGACCAAGTTTGGTGAAGTTCGGATGGAAACTACTTGAATTAGATAGCGGACAACATGCTGAATGTTTAAAACGCACTAAGTGACCCCGTGACCTAGTTTTTGACCCGGCAAGGCCATGTTCGAACTTGGCCTAGACATCATGTAGACACAACTTCTGACCAAGTTTGGTGAAGATCGGATGAAAACTACTTTAATAAGAGAGCGGACACGTAATACAGACCGACAGACAGACAGACAAGTTCACTCCTATATACCCCCCTAAACTTCGTTTGTGGGGATATAATTAAGCCAGTTATTCTGATAGAAAACTTTAAAATGTGCTATAACTAGGGGCTAGCTCGGTGCAGAATTTATTTTAACCATTTTTGGATTGGGACAATTCGTAAACAAGAGCACCGCCTTGCGGATGCAGACAGCTCATGTATATTTTTTTTAAAGGTGTAGGGACCTATCTCAATTTCAATCACAAAGGAGGGAGGGGTGGAGTGGAGAGGGGTGTATAGTGTGGGGGTGTGGTCATTTATTACATTATCTTCCAAAAATGAAAAAAAAAAGACAACAATATTTTTTTAAGTGGGGGAGGATTCTTGGGTTGGATGGTTGGACGGTTTTTCAAAATTAAAATAATAAAAACAAATATTTGTGTTTTTTAACCATGTTTGAAAAAAACAAGTGATGTGATTGTCAGAAATACAATGCCCCCTATTGCACCGCTTTGAAATTATTTTTTTTACCTTTGACTTTGAAGGATGACATTGACCTTGAACTTCCACCACTCAAAATGTGCAGCTTTATGAGAAGGACGCTTTGAAATATTATTTTTGACCTTTGACCTTGAAGGATGACCTTGACCTTGAAGGATGACCTTGACCTTGAACTTCCACCACTCAATATGTGCAGCTTCATGATAACGCCGCTTTGAAATTATTATTTTGTGACCTTTGACCTTGAAGGATGACCTTGACCTTGAAGAATGACCTTAACCTTGAACTTCCACCATTCAAAATGTGCAGCTTCATGAGAACGCCGCTTTGATTTTTTATTTGACCTTTGACCTTGAAGGATGACCTTGACTTTGAAGGATAATTTTGACATTGAACTTCCACCACTCAAAATGTGCAGCTTCATGAGAACACCGCTTCGAAAAAAAAAAATTACCTTGGAGGATTACCTTGACCTTGAACTTCCACCACTCAAAATATGCAGCTTCATGATAACGCCGCTTTGATTATTTTTTTAGCCTTTGACCTTGAAGGATGACCTTGACCTTAAAGGATGTCCTTGACCTTGAACCTACAGCCACCCAAAATATGCAGCTTCATGATAACGCCGCTTTAAATTATTTTGTTTGACCTTTGACCTTGAAGGATGACCTTGATCTTGAAGAATGACCTTGACCTTGAACTTCCACCACTCAAAATGTTCAGCTTCCTGACAATGCCGCTTTGAATTTTGTATTTGTTTTTTTACCTTTGACCTTAAAGAATGACCTTGACCTTGAAGGATGACCTTCACCTTCACCTTTCACCACTCAAAATGTTCAGCTCCATGAGATACACATGCATGCCAAATATCAAGTTGCTATCTTCAATATTGAAAAAGTTATGGCCAATGTTAAAGTTTTCGGACGGACAGACACCATAAATTTGACATTTGACCTTGAAGGATGACCTTGACCTTTCACCACTCAAAATGTGCAGCTCCATGAGATGCACATGCATGCAAAATATCAAGTTGCTATCTTAAAAGTGAAAAAATTATGGCCAATGTTAAAGTTTTTTTCGGACTGACAGACAGACTGACTGACATACTGACGGACAGTTCAACTGCTATATGCCACCCTACCTGGGGCATAAACATTATTTTTTTGTGGGTTGGAGGTATAGTGAGAGGGTGTGGTGGTCATTTATTAGAAGATCTTTAATTTGAAAAAAATAATAATGGGGGATATAGGGGGGATTCGGGGGGAGGGGGATTCGGGGATTCTCATAAATTAAGAAGTTATGGCAATTTTAGCAAAATTTAATAATTTGACCTTGACAGTCAAGGTCATTCAAAGGTCAAGGTAAAAATCAACTTTCCAGGTACAGTACCCTCATGATAGCATGAAAGTATTTACAGTTTAAAAGCAATAGCCTTGATACTTTAGAAGTAAAGTGGATCTAAACACAAAATGTAACCATATATTTACAGTAACTAAGTCATAAAAGGGCCATAATTCCGTAAAAAACTGACAACAAGAGTTATGCAACTTATCCTTTACTGTCCCCTTATGATAGTTTGCGAGTGTTCCAAGTATGAAAGCAATATCTATGATACTTTAGGGGTAAAGTGGACCAAAACACAAAACTTAACCAAATTTTCAAGTATAAAGCGCACATAATTCCGTCGAAATGCCAGTCAGAGTTACAGAACTTTGCTTGCACAGTCCCTCTACGATAGTTAGTAAGTGTTGCAAGTATGAAAGCAATGGCTTTGATACTTTAGGAAAAAAGTGGACCTAAACACAAAACTTAACCAAATTTTCAAAGTATAAAAAGGGCACATACATCAGTAAAATGCCAGTCAGAGTTACAAAACTTTGCCTGCACAGTCCCCTTACGATAGTTTGTAAGTGTTGCAAGTATGAAAGCAATGGCTTTGATACTTTAGGAAAAAAGTGGACCTAAACACAAAACTAAACCAAATTTTCAATTTTCTAAGTATAAAAAGGGCACATAATTCTGTCAAAATGCCAGTCAGAGTTACAAAACTTTGCCTGCACAGTCCCCTTACGATAGTTTGTAAGTGTTGCAAGTATGAAAGCAATGGCTTTGAAACTTTAGGAAAAAAGTGGACCTAAACACAAAACTTAACCAAATTTTCAATTCTCTAAGTATAAAAAGGGCACATAATTCTGTCAAAATGCCAGTCAGAGTTGCATAACTCTACCTGCACAGTCCCCTTACGATAGTTAGTAACTATTGCAAGTATGAAAGCAATGGCTTTGATACTTTAGGAAAAAAGTGAACCTAAACACAAAACTTAACCAAATTTTCAATTTTCTAAGTATAAAAAGGGCACATAATTCGGTCAAAATGCCAGTCAGATTTTTATAACTTTGCCTGCACAGTCCCTTATGATAGTTAGTAAGTGCTGCAAGTAAGAAAGCAATGGCTTTGATACTTAAGGAATAAAATAGACCTAAACACAAAATTTAACCAAAATTTTCAATTTTCTAAGTATAAAAAGGGCACATAATTCTGTCAAAATGCAAGCCAGAATTATCTAACTTTGCCTGCCCAGTCCCCTAATGATAGTAAGTAAGTGTACCAAGTTTAAATGAAATAGCATTGATACTTTACAAGAAAAGTGGACCTAAACGCAAAACTTAACCAGACGCCGACACCGACGCCAAGGTGATGACAATAGCTCATAATTTTTTTCAAAAAATAGATGAGCTAAAAATCATAGTGTTTTGAATTAAATTGGGAAAATGGTTGTAGTTTTTGCTAAACATAATTTACAAATTGAGAATAAGTGCTATCAAGATAAATTGCACTAAGGTTCAACTTATAGAGCTGCATAAGGAAACAAACTCAATTTGTAACCTATTAAACATTGTTTGGGGTCAAACCTTGAATTGAGAACTTAAGCCAGTAATTATGGAAAAAATAAACTGTTTGAGATTAGGAATGGGACTCAATTTTGGCCCCAATTTCGACAAAATGAATAACACTCACCTGAAGCTCAAGAAGCTGAGCTGAAATGCTGGCCTCGCTGATATTGCCAAAGGCTGAATTTGAGTTCTGATTAACTCAATGTTGCAACCTATCAAAACATTATTTTTCTTCAGGGACACCATGAATTGAGAACTTAAGCCAGTAATCATGGATATAGACACTTTTTGAGATAAGAATGGGACTGAATTTCGGACCCAATTTCAAGAAAATAATTAACACTGTAAGGTCTCACCTGAAGCTCAAGAAGCTGAGATGACATGCTGGCCTTGCTGATATTGATAAGAGCCGAGTTTGAGTTCTGCTTTCTTCAGGTTGAGAGTTGAAGGGCGTACTGGACCACACAACAAAACTGCTGTTATTTTTCAAAGCCTTCTCTTCCATCAATTCAATGCGAAGCCTTTAGGGCTCGGAGTGCTAAGTGCTCATAACAAAACCAGACGTTTTCACTTTAAGCACCTTGTTCACAATAGTGGGCGTAATTTGCGTTTGTGGCACACCTTATGGATGTATGGATCTCTTAGTGTTTACAACAAAGTCTTTACTGCCTTTCTGTGTCAGCATGGATGTATTGTGCTCTGGGTGTTTACAACCAAGTCTTTACTGCCTTTCTGTGTCAGCATGGATGTATTGTGCTCTGGGTGTTTACATCCAAGTCATTACTGCCTTTCTGTGTCAGCATGGATGTATCGTGCTCTGAGTTCACAGCAAAGTCAATACTACCTTTCTGTGTCAGCATGGATGTATCGTGCTCTGAGTTCACAGCAAAGCCATTACTGTTTTCTGTGTCAACAAGGATGTATTGTGCTCTGTGTTCATAACCACGTCATAACTGCCTTTCTGTGTCAGCATGGATGTATTGTGCTCTGTGTTCACAGCCAAGTCATTACTGACTTTCTGTGTCAGAATGGATGTATTCTTACTGCCTTTCTGTGTCAGCATGGATGTATGTCGCTCTTTGTTCACTGCCAAGTCAATTCTGCCTTTCTGTGTCAGCATGGATGTATTGTTCTCTGTGTTTACAGGAAAGTCATTACTGCCTTTCTGTGTCAGCATGGGTGTATCGTGTTCTGTGTTCACAGTCAAGTCATTACTGCCTTTCTGTGTCAGCATGGGTGTATCGTGTTCTGTGTTCACAGCCAAGTCATAACTGCCTTTCTGTGTCAGCATGGATATATCTTGCTCTGGGTGTTCACAACCAAGTCATTATTGCCTTTCTGTGTCAGCATGGATGTATTTTGCTCTGGGTGTTCACTGCATAGTCATTACTGCCTTTCTGTGTCAGCATGGATATATCTTGCTTTGGGTGTTCACAGCATAGTCATTACTGCCTTCCTGTGTCAGCAAGGATATATCGTGCTCTGGGTGTTCACAGCATATTCATGACTGCCTTTTCGTTTCAGCATGGATGCATTGTGCTCTGTTTTCACAGCCATGTCATTACTGCCTTTCGGTGTCAGCATGGGTGTATCGTGTTCTGTGTTCACAGCCAAGTCATTATTGCCTTTCTGTGTAAGCATGGATGCATTGTTTTCTGGGTGTTCACGACCAAGTCATTACTGCCTTTCTGTGTCAGCATGGATATATTGTGCTCTGGGTGTTAACAACCAAGTCATTACTGCCTTTCTGTGTCAGCACGGATGTATCGTGTTCTGGGTGTTTACAACCAAGTCATTACTGCCTTTCTGTGTCAGCATAGATGTATCGCGCTCTGGGTGTTCACAACCGAGTCATTACCGCCTTTGTTTGTCAGAATGGATGTATCGTGCTCTGGGTATTCACAACCAAGTCATTATTGCCTTTCTTTGTCAGTAACATTGCCAAAAGTCCGTTCTTTTATGATATTTTAGCCGCTGAGAGGACAATCTGGGGCAGTCCGTAACCCTACTGTTGTCCAAACTATCAACAGCAGAAGTATCCCACTAGGAAAGCGTACGCTTTTATTGTTCCATGATTTTCTCCCGTTCAATTTCTGTTTGCCCCATTAAGATTGGAACAAGTTATTGAACTTTTTATTCTTCATGATATTTGTTAAGATGTCCAACAGCAACAACTGACTGTTAGCGTTACCATAACAACTGCAATAACTTTTCGTGTCTGTAACACTCGTCCCTTTCAGGTCCACGCGGAGCTTAACAAAATTACTCAGGCTTATGTTTGAAAAACGTGACGTGGGCATTGCGTTTGTTCAGAACAGAATCATGCTCAGAATTTCCTGCAGAACGGATGCTGACTTTTTGAGGCAGGTGGTCAAGGGGGAGGAGTTAGAAGTCAAGGGAGGGGAAGGATCGTTCTGGACTGGGGCTACTGCAGGCGGGACTGGTGCGGCTGCTGGGACAACTCGATATCAATGCTGGTGCTCTGCTGAAAACAACAACATCACAGTGGCTGATAGGAACTTGTAACAAATTATATTACAATTTATAACAAACTATGCCTGTTGACTGGCTGTGAAGGTTTTTAACAACATGAATTTCTAATCTGGCAAGTTATTGGATCCTTGTCCTTAATAGCATGAACATAAATACAATTAAGTCATTTTGTATTAAAACAAGAAAAGTGTTGGCTAATGCTTTACTTATCTGTACAGACTACACAGGCTAATCTGGGACCACACTTTACACACATGCGATTAGTCCCTGTACAGACTACACAAGCTAATCTGGGACCACACTTTACGCACATGCATTTAGTCCCTGTGCAGACTACACAGGCTAATCTGGGACCACACTTTACGCACATGCATTTAGTCCCTGTACAGACTACACAGGCTAATCTGGGACCACACTTTACGCACATGCATTTAGTCCCTGTACAGACTACACAGGCTAATCTGGGACCACACTTTACGCACATGTATTTAGTCCCTGTGCAGACTACACAGGCTAATCTGGGACCACACTTTACGCACATGCATTTAGTCCCTGTACAGACTACACAGGCTAATCTGGGAACACACTTTACGCACATGCATTTAGTCCCTGTACAGACTACACAGGCTAATCTGGGACCACACTTTACGCACATGTATTTAGTCCCTGTGCAGACTACACAGGCTAATCTGGGACCACACTTTACGCACATGCAATTAGTCCCTGTACAGAATAACATGCTAATCTGGGACCACACTTTACACACATGTATTTAGTCCCTGTACATACTACACAGGCTAATCTGGGACCACACTTTACACAAATGTATTTAGTCCCTGTGCAAACTACACAGGCTAATCTGGGACCACACTTTACGCACATGCATTTAGTCTCATTATCCCAGAGGGAGGCACATATGTTTCTTGAAAAAACACTCAACAACAGACTGTAAGCAGACTTAACTTAAGTTTTGGTAATGAGGCCGGAGTCCTTCTAAGAGGGAAAATTCTTGGTGTTTTGACTACAAATTGGGACATTGATGTTGTTGGTGTTTTGCTTACAAATACTATATAATCGAGATTAAGCGTTTTCAATATTGTATTTACATGAAATAAGGTTCAAGTAATAGAGCTGGGTAGGGAGATTAACTTGATATTGTGATACATTTATATTTCATTATCTTCAACTTGAAATTTAAGGCAGTCGTTTGGGAAAAATAAATTGTTTTAGGATTGTAAATGGGGTCGATTTCAGACCCCAAATTTGACAAATACCAGCAACACTATAAACATACTAAAAACTTGATATCAAACAGGCTCTATACAACCAAGGCATTCCAAGCTTTATTAAATATCTCACATCTTTTTAAAAACTTAAGGTCTGCATGGGAATGACATAAATTCTCGAGCTGATGTGTTAATGAGGTTTCTTATGAATAAGTTGGGAAGCATCGAGCTGAAAAAGGTTTTTAGTTATTGATCCTCAAGTAAAAGATGTCGTGTTTTAAAAAGGATATACACAAGAAAAGACCCTATTTTACCTTCTGTGAAATCATATCATTCTTGTCCTCTTCATTCTTGACATTATTTTTTGTTGATTTTAAGAGTTGACTGATCCACAAATGTATCACAACACACCGGAAAATAACTGACATAAATACCTCATTTATTTTTCCCATTTGAAAAATCCACGCATTAACTGCTGTGTTCATAAACGTTTTTTTACGACGACATTTCATATGGACGATCAATGATTTTGTAATACGCAAACAATTAAAGAGGATATTTTTCCTTATGTAAATTCATACTGTTCTTTACATCCTCATCTTTTTTGCCTTATGATAATTATATATCTCATTCATATTTAAATTAGATCTAACAAAGTATATAACTATCATACTATGATTTTATTGGTATTAAATTTGAAGTATTACAAAGAATTTTTATTAAATTTGTTTTTCCTAAATCAATGGACTTTTTTCGTGGGAAAAAAATCCTAGTCCCAAAATTGCCTTTTTCCCCAGAAAATACCTGAAAATTTAAGCGTGAATATGTTACCTTCTGCGTATTCAGGTCATTCTTGTCCACCACATCCTCAGCATCGTTGTCCTGACTCAGCAGCCACTGGAGCAGAAGAATAGCTTGATGTATTTCTTGTATGTATATTTAGGACTCACACACATTTATATAAAGGTAATTACAAATAAATACTAAATGTTCAACAGCATAAAACAAAGTAAATAATTAAATATCATATCATATGTGAATATTATGTTAACATTATATATCAAAATATATTCCGCATAAGATTACTACAACTATATCATATTTTATAAAAACAAATTGCATCAATATAGATTTTGTACATACCATTGTGTATCTCGAAATGAAAGTCTAAAAACAGCATAAAGTGCTATGTACATGTGCATCTATGTACAAACATTACATGTGCAGTTGAAATGCTTTGTTTGTTCATGCACAGCTTTAAAAACTTTTAAATTAAAGGACCATAAAGAAAAAATGTTATGATAACATAATATGTATAAGATCTAATATTTAAAAAAACTTCACATTGTATTAGTAAATTACTATATGTGTACACAAAAACGTTGCATCAAGAACTACACACACAATGTTGTATTGAAATATAACACACTTCAACGTTCGTATGCTCAACAACACATTGTAATTTAAATATTTATCACTAATTACAACAACTAATACATACATGTACACACTATTCCACTCTGAACACCAGGATGGTGTCCTCCCACTGTCCCACAATGATGGATGATGTGGAGCTGCTGTAGCAGACTGACACTGGGGACATTCCACCCCACCATGTAACCAGAGTGGCCAGCTTAATCTTCCCCTCCCAGTCCACCTGTATTACAGTTGGGAGCAAGCCTCCACAGACCAGCACCTGGCCTGCAGGGGTCACATGTAGACCACGTGGGAACAATATTGCTGGGTCTGTCAATGTAGCCAGGAGTGTGCCATCCCTTGCCAGGGTGAGAAGCTTTTTCTGGTGGCGGCTGATAATGTAAAGCCTGTCTCCTGTGGGACTCACAGCACACTGGTCTACTGCAAAACAGAGTAACATCAAGATATTGAATTACTGTAAATGTTAAATAATCTTATTAAACCTACTGCAGTGATATTGTATTACGCATATGTAGTTATAAATATACTTTTACACATCTAAAATATATGCATATATTACAATAATTGAAAAGTTAAGTGTGACATTAAACTTCAGTAGCAGTGTTATTATGTAGAAGTTTGACATGTTGAAATGAGGCTGGTGATTTAGAAATGAAGTGTTGCAAAATTACACAGATGGAAACAATTACACAATAGAAAACAATTACAGTCAGTTCAATCAACATGGGTACATTATGAATGTTACTATACACAGCTATAATTGATTTCCTACACAGGTACCCATGTGATAACAAAGTACTGACATAAGTGATATTGACACAAGCAGACATACTTCATACATGTGCAGTGTTACAATTTAATGTGTATGTTTAAAGTGTTTTATTTTTTATATTAAGAAAAATAATACTTCAAACAACAAATATTGAAGCGTTGCTATCTATTTTCTCACCGAACCAATTACAACATGCTAAAATTAATTATTATAATTAATACATAGCTTTGAACACTTCTTACAATCCAACAACATCAACTTAAAGTGTACCTAAGTTATACAATGTTATGAAATTACTCAATTAATTACATACATACGTTTGGAATCTTCTTAAAATCCAACTATAGCTATTTAAAAAGTATCCATTTTATATGATTTTTTATATTTAAAAAAAAACATATTGCACTGCACAGTAATCTGACGACCACAAAAATGAAGACGGTCAGAAATTGTCTCTTTTCTATGAACTCAGTTTCTATTTATAGACATGTCATGTAGTGACAGTCAAAATACTTCATTACTCATGTTTATAAATCAATAATTCTAAATCTTATTTTGGCTACTGTATCAATCAAAGAGCACATATGCATTATAGAACAAATACTTTATAATACATCAGGGGTTTTTCTGCTATGTAAAAATGGCCTTTTAATGGACCCGATCCCAAAGCAAACAGACCTGATCCCAAACTAATAGGTAAAAAAATCCTCATTTCATTTTTTTAAAGAATGATGTGTCTAATGATTATTACATTCTGAATTTTATATTCATCTAACAAAGTATATAACAATAATTGATATGATTTTTTTTCAAAAATGGCAAGATAAAGGCCTGATGTGTTCATATTCGTTTAAAAAAAATTAATCCCAATTTAGTCGGTAAAAATTCCCAAATTTGCCATTTTATCGATATAAAAAATCCCAATTTGACCAGACTCCTTTTAAAACAAGGGCTGTTTGTAAAACATGCATGCCCCCCTATATGGGCTATAAGTTGTAGTAGCAGCCATTGTGTGAATACGTTTTTTGTCACTGTGAACGGTGGTGGTGGTGGTGGTGGTGGTGTAGTAGTAGTAGTAGTAGTAGTAGTAGTAGTAGTAGTAGTAGAAGTAATAGGAGTAGTAGTAGTAGTAGTAGTAGTAGTAGTAGTAGTAGTAGTAGTAGTAGTAGTAGTAGTAGAAGTAGTAGTAGTAGTAGTAGTAGTAGTAGTAGTAGTAGTAGTAGTAGTAGTAGTAGTAGAAGTAGTAGTAGTAGTAGTAGTAGTAGTAGTAGTAGTAGTAGTAGTAGTAGTAGAAGTAGTAGTAAAAATAGTAATAGTGGCAGTAGTAGTTGAAGTAGTAATAGTAGACATGGTAGAATAGGTGGTGGTGGTGGTGGTGGTGGTGGTGGTGGTGGTGGTGGTGGTGGTGGTGGTGGTGGTGGTGGTGGTGGTGGTGGTGGTGGTGTAGTAGTAGTAGTAGTAGTAGTAGTAGTAGTAGTAGTAGTAGTAGTAGTAGTAGTAGTAAAAATAGTAGTAGTGGCAGTAGTAGTAGAAGTAGTAATAGTAGACATGGTAGAATAGGTGGTGGTGGGTGGTGGTGGTGGTGGTGGTGGTGGTGGTGGTGGTGGTGTAGTAGTAGTAGTGGTAGTAGTAGTAGTAGTAGTAGTAGTAGTAAAAATAGTAGTAGTGGCAGCAGTAGTAGAAGTAGTAATAGTAGACATGGTAGAATAGGTGGTGGTGGTGGTGGTGGTGGTGGTGGTGGTGGTGGTGGTGGTGGTGGTGGTGGTGGTGGTGGTGGTGGTGGTGGTGGTGGTGGTGGTGGTGGTGGTGGTGGTGGTGGTGGTGGTGGAAGTGGTGGAGGAGGAGGAGGAGGAGAAGTAGTAGTAGTAGTAGTAGTAGTAGTAGTAGTAGTAGTAGTAGTAGTAGTAGTAGTAGTAGAAGTAGTAGTAGTAGTAGTAGTAGTAGTAGTAGTAGTAGTAGTAGAAGTAGAAGTAGTAGTAGTAGTAGTAGTAGTTGTTGTAGTAGTAGTAGTAGTAGTAGTAGTAGTAGTAGTAGTAGTAGTAGCAGTAGCAGCAGCAGTAGCAGCATTATAATACCAATACTTAAGAATGATCAAACGGGAAAAGGTAACCTAGCACTGGCAGTAAATATGGGGCTCAGTTACAGGTCAGATTTGGAATCTCTGCTGTAAAATTAGATTTTGAATGAATTTAAGGGAGGCAAATCTGTAATAAAAAGAACATGCATAAACCGTAGTTGTCTCCCTTGTTTGAACCATGCTAAATCCTTATAATGCCTATTTCCAGTAACTGTGACCTTCACCTGTGACCTTGACCTTTGACCTAGTGACCTCAAAACCAATAGGGGTCATCTACCAGTCATGATCAATGTACCTATGAAGTTTCATGATTCTAGCCCTAAGCGTTCTTGAATTATCATCCGGAAACCACCTGGTGGACGGACCGACCTACCGACCGACCGACCGACATGAGCAAAGCAATATACCCCCTCTTCTTCGAAGGGGGGCATAAAAAAGATGGCTAGAAAATTGCTGTACATTATACAAATGTTATCAGGATGATCCACAATGTTTCCTACCTGTACCATCAGTAAAGGCATCTACATAGAGTCTCCTGTCTAGTTTGCCATTCATTGTGTACTTGAACAGAGCAGTACCAGATGCAATAAACAGGTCTCCCTGATGGTGGGCAATGCCATAACAGCCATGTTGAAACTGAAGTTTTCTTCCTGACACAAGCTCTCTATGGATGACTGTGATAAACTGGACCTCATCTGTCTTACTAGCATAAATATGTACAGCCACTGCAACTTCAGTGGGTGTGATCTGACACATGTCCTGCATGTCGTTCAGCGCAGCACTCACATCCAAGTGGCTCACCACCTGGTACTGCTGATCCAGAAGCATGACTCTATTATTTTTATTCACATTTTCTGCAATCAGGACCTGTCCATTTGGGAGAGCACATATAGATTTGATGCATTCGTATGAATCACTTAGCATTTCCACATAGTGCACAGACTTCCCATTCACAGTGAAAACCTTGTTTGAAAAGTTCTCTTGTATAAATATATCAGATTGTTGTATATTTTCCAGACATTTTTTACTGGCAATAAAAGAGAGTTCAGGTTTACCCAGTACTTTCGGTATGGCTACATGGAGATGGAACAATTCATAGTGAAGTCTAATGCAGCTGTATCTCACAACCTTGAGAGGAGCTTGTTTCAGGTTTAGCTCTTCTTTATTCTCCTTAATAGTGCTTTTCTCAAAATCTGCTAATAAATATTTGATTGCCTCACGCATTTCACTGATTGGGTATTGCATATGTTCATGTGTTGTATTAACTGTGCTGGTTTCACATTCGCGTAAATACGATACTATATTCACACGCAAACCATCCACAATAAGCCTCTCATGTTCTTTGTATGAAACCTTAAACGACTTCATTCTGTCCTCCTGAAATGTCTGACATTGTTTCAATTGCGAAAGAGTATTTTCCGTGCTGACAGACAGGTTCTTGAAGTTGGTTGACTTCCCTCTGGCAGCCTGAGGTTATGGAGTTACTTGTAAGCATAGTCTAAAAAACAACCACACAGGAGACAGTAAGTGAGTGAATAGTAATCAACTGACCAATAACCAACTGTTTACCCCGAAACGATTTTAATTATAATACAAATTTGAAGGGGCATTTTAACAAAAAAAAAATTTTAGGCACATACAATAACAATGCATGTTACATCAATTCACATGTTACTTTTCTAGAAGCAATACTATATTGATTATTATTAAAGTAAAAATATATAGATAAATATGTATCTATCTACTGTGTGTTTGGGAAATAATGCAAACCGCATTGAACAACAAATTGTGCATTATTTCATTATAATGATATTACCACTCTTTAGTAATGTCATTACTAGAATGCATGTGTATAACATAAAGTTATGTATATTTAACTCATCATTATTATACTGATTAAAGTGCCACAGGAGAAAGTGTGTTTTAATTAAGACATTCAGTGTTTTCAGTGTATCAAATTGAAATAATTCTTATAAAATGGCAATCTAAGTATAAAATAAAATATGTTTTTGCATAAGCCGTTAATATGTCTCTTTGACTATAATATTTTTTTTAAGGTTATAAATTATGAGAACTTAATTCCTCTTTACTAATTGCTTTCTTGCATAAATTGGCATTAGCTTCATTAATAAATAAGTGGAAAATGATGTGATAATTCATACTTATTGTTAAATACTGTACAAATTAACAATGGACTAGCACATACACACATACACTCAACCATTTCGACACAAATCACAAGTATATTGACAAATATTGAAACTCCATAATTTTTAATCAAGAGATAAATTCTTGTTACCGTCTAATGTAAAGCAATGGATGCATTTCAAGTGATTTTTCAAAAGTATAATTTTCCCCCTTGGTGCGAAAAGGTATCATATGACATTGAAATGAGAAGGCACATAGCAATTTTTTCGCACCAACATGTCAAATTGATCTTGCATTTAAACATGTTATCATTTATGAAACCATTTCTTTGAATATAATAGTTTCAAAATGTTCAGCTCCCATCATAATTGGTTGCATAATAGCCCACACTTGACTTTCTCCTGAGTATAAAGAATGTAGGCATCATGTCATATTATTATTAAACAAAAAACATAGTATGAATAAAGAAGGCCATCATGGCATTTAAAGGGACTGTCAACCACGACGACAAAGAAAAGAAAAGTTGTAAAATATCGCATTTTTTACAATTTTTACGGGCAAAAGCCCGCGAAGCGGGCGTTGACCGTTAATGTGTATCATTTTTCTGAAATACAAAGAGACATTACCTTTATGAAGTCAAATAATTCCTGCCGTCACCTATTTTCGCGATGGAAAATCATAGAGCGCTGGAGCACATAGACACTTCGACAAACACTATATGACACGTAGATGCATTCCTCATGAAATAATACGTCATGGCAGTAATTATTAAGTAGCGAATCGTACTCTAAGTTATTGTATTATATGTTTTTGACCGCCAAAATGCAAATTTTTGTTTTTCTTCCCGTTTGCCTGTTTCCCGGCCTTAAGCCGTAACGGGCAACAAGTCATATTCCACAGACTGGTTACTACAAAACGCGATAACTTTGGGCAACATATTTTCCCGTAATATAACCCGTCTTAAATGTATTGCATAAATCCAGATTTCTTTCAAATCTATTTGCTTCGATATATTTGATTTCTGATTGTTATTATTATCCTCATAAATCAATAAACGCTTGTTTAAAAATAATGTCATATAAAATATTATAGTCGGCATCGTTATTCTCGCGGTATTTCAAATGCGCCACCCTGCAGTACGTGCTGTTCACATGTCAGATTTTATGACACAATTTGCATTCGCTCTCAGAAAGGAGTTTTACATGTGATCATTAGCAATAATCTTGTAAGTTGCGGTTGTAATCCTTCAGAAACAAGTTTATTTACAAAATGTATCAATATTGCGATTTAACTGTTTTGTATTTTAGCTTAGTTTTAACTTGTTTTAACCTTGCTGCGTCTCACTTTGCCGATGTTACATATCACTATATACAGATTAGGCCTAAAACCCCTAAATCTAACACTGTCGGATTTTAATACCACAATATTCCAGATTGTTCAAAATTAAACAGAAAACTTTACACATCGCCTGCATCATTTATCAAATTTTATGATTTGTGCTCACTGTTGGTTCTCCATTTTTAGAAGCTGTTCTGCCAAGCACTGGACATCACACAAGCCTTTCTATTGAGCAAAACTGACAGTGTTGGTTTCCAGAAATCAACAAAGGAGGGATTCCTGAACTATCTGAAGTTTCCATGGAATGAAGTTTTTAGCCATGGTGATCTTGTGAATTGGTTCTGTAGGTTTACTTCAATTTCAAAGGAACATATGTGAACTTTTATAGAACTTTGTAGAGACTATATCTGTCTCTCTGTAAACAAAAATCAGCTGTCACATTATAAAGACGTATGTGCAAACATTGTCAATGGGTTGTTAAATTAACGATTTGAAGGCAATTAACATGTTGAAGAAAAGCGATTGTTCGGATGCAAATTTAGCCTATATGTCGACCACTTTTCTGCAACTTAATGTTCAACATTGCAATAAAACAACTTACCACAAGTTGGTAAAAGAACTCCATACGTAGACGTTGTGATCATCTAGTAAGACAGTGTAATAATAAACAGTAGCAACTAGCATCATAAATTAATAAATTGGCTGTTTATTGTTGTTGTCCCATGATAAATATTTTATACACTAGTAAAAAACCAGCATTGTTTATTTATAAAATTATATGTATAATTTATTGTTTTGAATAAACTGCATACTATTCTGTATTATTCTTGTTTTTCATAATGCATTGAATGGATTATGATACATAAGGAATTCATTCAACAGTTTTTCAAAAGATAACATCGCTTTGTTACTACATAATACATAAATATTCTTGTAAGTTGATGACAGTGTTTAAGCATTACTGATTGTGTTACTAGTCTTTTATTTGCAAATAAATGATGTGAAGTGTTCACTATTTATATTGTATCGCAATGCATTACCATATAAGTTTTATATATGGACTGAATATACTAACATAATTAACATGCTTCTTCTAAGCCTAGACAGACTGACATATAAACAAGCAAATTCGTTGAATTGATATCCCCCGCCAAACTAGAGCTTTGTCACAGACGTGACATATACCCCCACATGCTTCATTTACACAGAATGTATACAAAGGGCCATAACTCCGTTATAAACAGATGGTGTACAATGTCATTTGGTGTGCATCATCCTCTTATCCGTATATATATATATATATATATATATATATATATATATATATATATATATATATATATATATAAAAGTAAAAACACGTGTCTGGGATTTTAAATATATATTGATTTAGCCAACGCGTTTCGCATAGCTCATTATGCCCTGATGACCTATGCGAAACGCGTTGGCTAAATCAATATATATTTAAAATCCCAGACACGTGTTTTTACTTTTATTATATAATATTCACAATCTGGATTATTACATTTTACTTATATAACTATAACTATATATATATATATATATATATATATATATATATATATATATATATATATATATATACAGTCGAAACTGACCTAACGGCCACCTGAATTTACCGGTCACCTGCAGACAACGGTCAGTCTGGAATCCCCCCGACGAAAAACACTCTATATTACACCTGAATTGAACGGCCACCTGTCCATAACGGCCAACGGCCACCATATTCAACTCCGAAATTCATGTTTGAACTGAAATCAACGGTCACGCGTCAGTCGTCTCGAGTCGCGAAAATTAAAAACACTGCACATCTTTTGTCCGTCTTTTTTGCGGTTAAAGCGTTTGATAGCGGTAATTTCCTTTGATATTATAAAAGCGGCCCGCTGCGAGTAAACAAATAATAAGGTGTTGAGAAGGTTTGTTTTCCGGGGATAATTGTGGGGGTTTCTTCAACAAAAAATATGTCAGAGTTTTTGACATGTTTAAAGTAATAATCGCTAATTATATGACCGCTAATTAGTACATTGTACTGACAACATTGAGTATCGGTTTTAAAATAACATTTTCGGATCATTCTTTAAAAGAGCTTTCTAGCATTCACAACACTTTAAAAAGCAATCGGAATAATAAATCACGGAATAACAATAAGTGGTAAACTTAAGTTCCTCACATTAGAGGAGCGAGTTAAGTGTTTGAAACTATTTGCATCTGGAAAAAGTTCGCGTGTAATAGCAAGTGTGCTCTGTGTTGGACGTACGCAAGTATAGAGTGTGCTTAAGCGTAAGCGAGAAATTATGGAGAAGTATGAATCGAATGCAAATGTGAGTTTGAAGCGTTGTATTTTGAATGAGGTTGTTGAATTAAAATGCTTTTTGTGTGATGTTTGCGTACGAATAAATTTTAACAAACGTTTTGCGTCCTTTTCTTTTAATTAGAACGGTACAATATCACCGTACTATCGGTTTATGAAAGCGAATCCGCTTTTTAGACTTGTACGGACGTGACGTCAACGGCACGTCACAAGTTTTATTTAACTGAATGATCGAGATGCATGAGTAAACAATTACACTAGCGTTGATAAATTCATTGCTTTAGTTTAATAACAATATGAAATTAAATCAATCTATAAGATGTTATTATGTATTATTCAATGTAAGTAAATTATGTTATCATGCTTAGTTAACACTGTATGCAAACGACTGGGTGGGGTAACGAGGTAGCACTACTACCAACTGACAAACCATCTTAAAATTGTGATCCGAATTCAACGGTCACCTGTGGACAACGGTCACTTTGGCCATTTCCCTTGACTGACCGCTGAATTCAGGTTTGACTGTATATAACTATATATATATATATATATATATATATATATATATATACTCATACCAAGTTTCAATGAAATCCACCAAAGCACATCCAAGATATGGCTCCGGACACAAAAGTGCCGGAAGGACGGACAATGCCAAAACAATATCCCTTCACCTTTGGAGGGGGGCAATAAGCTCATATGATTACTGAAATATATGTGTGTGTTGTTTGTGTTAAAAGAATGTATAAATTAAATAAAAAAAATGGATGATATAACCTTATGTTTGTTTGCATTCAAATATTTACCATACAGCTACAAACTTAGTGTATGCAGTTTAGACTGTGATTTTTGAATTACTACAAAATGGCTCGTTTTTAGTGGAAACCTTATTTAAACTATGCGACAATAGTTTGCACAAAAAAACCTGTAACCTATGGAGATACCGGTATTAATGAAATGTTTCAATTGCAAAAAAAAACAAAATAAGTAAGATATCCTACAGTTCACATAATTATACATGGATAATCCAGTCAATCAAAATTGATCTGACACATTATATTATTTTGATTATGTTAAATCAGTTTATGATTGAATCAACAGCTTACTTTGACCAAAGACCTAAAGATAACACAGATTGGAAACTTCGCGCCTTATCGGGCTATCTCGCGGCGGGGTCACGTGGTCGAGAAACCGATAAGTACACTTAGAATCAGCAGACGATTTATTCCATGAATCAATCGGAGTAGTCCGTAGATAGCCGGTGTATCACGATTGCGATAAGATAGCGACGCGTCAGTAGCAACGGCTACGATTATCGAGCAAAGTTATGCGAAAATGTTACGGCGCTATAGAAAGGCGGCTGTTACTTGGTCAATAATGATCCGATTTTTATAAAATAAAGTTTCATAGAAACATGAGTAATTATGTTTTTATGAAAATCGATTTTATTTACCTACAATAAGAATTTATAATGCCGCGATCGTTCAAGAAATAGCGCTAAGAACTTCCTAATCGCGGCGAGAATGCTGTTGAATAGTTTATTTGAAAGGCTTTTGCTGATAAAATATTATTGTAAAATTTGGTATTTCAAACAGTTAAAACCTTATAAAATATTATTATTTCAAAACGGATAGATGTATGTGGACACATAGATCTAGGTCTCTGATTAAAACAACATTACAGTATAATAAATGCTATGATCGTTCGATCCAAAAACGGTTTCAGTTAGACTTATTTCAATATTGATTGTGTAGATTTTTTCAATTGTTTAATTCTCTTTTTATTAAGATCTTATTCATGAGTTATAGGTTATTAAAGTTTTGTTTGTAATCAATTTTTTTTTCTTTTGGTAATTAAATTAAGCTTTCAGTATCGTGGGCAAGGATTTCGCGAAAAGAAAAAAAACCCAAACATTTCACGAGCGTGTTAATCGTCGGATCAATTAGCGAACTGAAGAAGATGCTTTGTGTGTTTTTTTTATTCTTGAGAATTAATTTAAAAGACGGGATTCTAACTTCAATTATCAGTTTGCGTTGTTGATTGATTTTAATTGTGTGATCAGTGGCCGTGGCCGGCGAATTATAGTCATCTCACAGCTTTTGTTTGTGTTTTAATAGTAATCTCACAGCTATCTGTTAAAATATAGTTGTATATTAACTTGCATGTGAAACATTGACAGGAAAACTGGTAATACTAATAAAAGAAGATATTAAATGAGAATTTAAACCCATACATTGTACTTTCATCGAGTTTTTTTTTATTCATACCAAGATTAACATATTACCGAGAATAAAAATCTTATTTCTTCAATTTGAGGTGAATAATGACGAAGTTTTTCACAATGAACCAAAGCACGTTTGACGACTTGTGTGTATAATAGGGTAAAAGAGCTTAAAATTGTACCATCTTTTTACAAGGCCAAAATCCTTTAAAATGAAAATTTTCCTCCAGTTTAGTTAATTCATACCTAGATTAACATATCACCAAGCATACAAATCTGACTTAATCTATTTGGGATGAAAAATGAAAAAGTTTATCAAAAAGAACAAAAACAAGTTTGACAGCAATCTTGTACAACAGAAGAAAAGAGCTAAAAATTGTACCAACATTGTTTAAGGCCAAATACTTTAAATTGATTCTTTTCTTCTAGTTTGTTTAAATCTATACTTAGATTAACATCTTGCCTAGCATAAAAATCTTACTTCAACGATATGGGATGAGAAATAGAAAAGTTTTTCAAAAAGAAACAAACCACTTTGGCGACAGGTGTGAAAAATGATTGAATGGAATAACAGTATAAAATAGTACAAATTGTACAAAGGCAAAATCCTTTAAAATACCTTATTTTCGTCTACTTTTTATCAATCATACATACACGTAGATTAACATCTCACCTAGCATAAATATCTTACGTTATCAATATGTGATGCTTAATGAAGATGTTTTTAAAAAAAATGCTTCGATCCTTTCAATTTTTCAAAAATTATCGAAAATGAACGAATCCAGTGTTCTCTTTCAAATTCCGATAAATTAATAATTAATTAGAATAATAACTACCAAAACCTAAAGAATTATCAACACAGAAAATAAATACTTATTTTTATTCACACAAAAAATATTCAATATGTCTTTTTTCGGCGACCGACTTTGCTCACTACGTGAAGTTCGTAACGTTGCGCTTTCAGACATTCATTGCTCTGCAAACTGACAACCGAGCGCTAAAAACACTAATTAACACATTAAGATTGTTAATAACAATATCAAAATAATATAAACTACCAGATCATGCTCAGAATACCCTACGACAACAAATATTAACCACTAATTTCGAAGAATAATTGATTGCTTTATAACAAAATGGCCGACAGTAGCTGGAACAGGGAAGAATCTACAGGTACACCGGCATCTCCAAATACAATGTCACGTGACCCGCGTCCGCCGTTAGATATTATCGCATATCGCTATCGCGAAGACGAGAGTTTCCAATCTGTGTTATCTATAGGTCTTTGCTTTGACTTGAGACATGAGATGGAATAACATGTTCCTGGGTAGGATCTGTACTTGGCATCTTAAGGGTTATCTAAAGAACACTTCCACTAAAGAGATCAATACCGAGACCCCCAAGTCACTAAGCCGACACCATATCTACTACGCCGCAGCCACCTAACCAGCTTTAAATTCCAGAGGCTAAAAAAGCACACAATTATGAGATATTAAATGTTAAAGCTTGGCAGACGCTTTTTTTCACGTGGTTATCAAATAGGCGTTTGCCCGTAAATTGGATAGCACCTATTATCATATACGTTTATATTGATTAAAAAAATCACGACTGGCATATAACATAACTTGAAAAAAAATCATATTTTCAGTATATTAGGTATTACAATTTCGCGATGTGAAATCGAAAGTACATCGCAAAAATATGTGACATAACGATATAAACACTATAAATGACGCAAGTATATTGGTAATTTTTTATATAAAATATATACAATTCACTACGCATGCACAATTTGTATTCCTGGGTTTACCTCGTGACGATGATGTTCAATCTACTGGCGTTATTTATATTTTTGCCTAGTACATGTAGTTACATACTACATACTGGGTAGACATACCCAATAAAATTTATTATCGAATATACTAAAAATATGAAAACTTAACAACTTTTTTTCAATGTAATATACCAGTCGTGCTATTTTAATCAATATAAACTTATAATGGTAAAAACATACGGTATTTTACAACTTTTCTTTTCTTCGTCGTCGTGGTTGACAGTCTCTTTAAGGGCTTATCTGAGTTCCTGAAAATGAATTGTGGAAGGCTTCAACTGGTGGTCTATTTTTTGATCCCACTAGAGTGTTAAGAATTAAGTTTAAGATTTGACTTGGTGACATTGTTGCTAGAAGCATGTTATCCACTTTCAGACTTGGCCTAGATATTGTCAAGATACCGGTACACATTCTGAGTTGTTTCCAGAATGAGTCATAAAATATGGTCTCTGTAGTTGCACAAAGGATTTTCTTATTGTTCATCTGGTAACCTACTTTCAACACACAAATGACACAAATTTTGAACTCAGGCCTTGACATATATTCAGGAAGCAGGATCACTGTAAAGGGTTCACTAATGCATGTCAATGGATGTACACACACCGGTAAGTGATGCTTTTTTCCAATAACTTTTAAATCATTTTTTTTAAGAATTTCAAACAGTGCATACACAACAGTTTTTTATACGGTTTATAACAGTGTGAAAAACATTAGAAAAACTTTATTCAATAAGCCATTGTTATTGGCATAACATATGATTTGTAATGAATTCATATACACGGTTGTGTTGCATGCATCGTGAAATATTGGCACCAATGCCAGGCGTATTCAATAATGAAGTTTTGTATGCACCGGCCGCGCACATGGATCAGATTCATATGTGGCCTTAATACTGTCCAGATAAACATTCTAACAAAGTTTAAAGTTTCATTGATAATATATTAAAATGTGAATCTAAAGTGGTAACAAAGACGGTACAAAACTGACACCTAACACTACAGCCACACACCGAACTACACCAAAAAGGGTGATTACAATTATAGCACTTCCTGGTCTGGTAAAACAGCCCCATCATCTGGTGGTCATTAAAAAAAAATTGTTTAATGTTTATGCAGAACAGATATTATGACAGCACACTTTATCAATGTTTTGAGCAAGTTTCATTAGGAGCGGGTCACACATGTGACTCTTGAGTGAAAAAAAAGATACATGTATTTTCTGTAACATTATAAGCAAAGCTACCAGCCGCATTGAAGACATGTTTATGTATTGACTTTAATCATATCTTATTTTGTGGAGAAATAACTCAAATAAATGTTCAGCAAGTTTCTATGATATTGAGGAAACATATAATACTTCTACTGTGTGTTCATAATATTTTCTTTAAATATGACATAGTGATGTAGATTTGAACTCAACCTTGAAATCATTTAGGACAAATGTTATTACTTCAAAAGTTTTCAAATCGGCCGAGATATCATTGAAATAAATGCTTTGACGAGCATTATAAAATCAATTTGGCCTCTATAATTTTTATAAGATTTGTTATCATGCAGTTTTACATAGTGACTTAACACAGTATTATTATATTTTTATATGTAAAGTTGGAATAAGACATCAACTTGGGAATAAATTGTGTTTTTTCAACAGTGCATAATACCCAGCTTTAAAAGTTGTATTTATTGAGATTTACATAATATAATTAAAATATAAATGTGCATATATAATATCATCATTTAAATTTATTTTACTACAAAACTGGATTTTTTATAGATTTTTTTAAAATCCTTATAAAATGAGACTGTGCCCATGTGGCGCATGAACACAGTTTAAAAATACAGTTAAAATTATTTCTTTTAATTCACTGTTAATGAAAAAGTCATAGAAAATTGCTTATTAAGCTTGAAGTATAGATAAAATAGTACAAAAATAAATTCAGATCATGAAATGAATAGTTTTGTTTGAGAAAATCATCAAAATGATGCCCATTCCCAGTTTGATGTCTAATATTTCCAATTCACATAATACAGTGTTCTTAGTTTTTCACCCTACAGCACCCAGTTATCATTCATGATCTAGTCTGAGATATGATTGGGACAAATATTCTTACCAAATGTCATGAAAAAAATATACAATAAATGTTATCTACAAGTATGTCAACAAACCTTTTTTTCAATTTTACCTAGTGATCTAGTTTTACATCCAACATGACCAGTTTTGAACTCCACTGATATCATTTGAACAACATTTAATGTTATTACCAAGTTTCTTGAAGATGGACCATACATGTGAGTAATGTGCTTCGTACAAATGAATGATTTGTTTTTTTACCAATAACATGCATAATTATTGTCAGTTTGTAATTATTTGTTTACATATTTGTATAATTTTATGTCGCTGGATATGGACTTAAATAAACAATGCCAATGAGGGCCTGAATGGCTCTACTGCTAAAACACTGCAAGTTTGGAAAGAATAAGATGGAAACTGTGTACTTAATCGTGCAAACAAGGAGAATTTCTCAAAGTCAAGGGGAGATTATTGTGTACTTATTTCTCCGATACTGCTCATATTCAATAGGGTTCAAGTCCTCATTGATATAAAGATACTGTGCAAATTTGGAAATAATTGGATGAAAACTGTGGAATTAATTGCGTAAACAAGCGGGATTTCAAAATTTTCTCATATTCAAGGGGAAGTCATTCTGGACTTATTGCTTCGATATTGCTCTTTTTAAACAAGGGCTGTTTGTAAAACATGCCCCATATGGGCTGTCAGTTGTAGTGGCAGCATTGTGTGAATACGTTTTTGGTCACTGTGACCTTGACCTTCGACCTAGTGACCTGAAAATCTAAAGGGGTCATATGCTAGTCATGATCAATGTACCTATAAACTTTCATGATCCTAGGCCTTATTATTCTTGAGTTATCATACGGAAACCATTTTACTGTTTTGAGTCACTGTGACCATGACTTTTGACCTGAAAGTTAATAGTGATCATCTGCATGTCATGATCAATGTACCTATGAAGTTTCATGATCCTACGCCTTAGCATTCTTGATAGGGCTGCAACAAATCCAAAAAATTTGTTCGGATCCAAATCCGAATCCAAATATGGTTTCTTGCAGTTTTTCGGATCCGGATCCCTCAGATAAGAGAAAATTAGAATTTTCTGTCTAAACTAAAGTAATCAATGTTTTAGAAGTATAATTTGACTTAAAAACATTTAACATTTATTAACAAAAAACATAACACATTTCTCTTTTAACATTGTAGCAATGTCCATATAAAAGGAAACCTTAACACTTATTCACTTAATAGTTTGCTCGTGAAAATACACTTTTCACTGTTCATAAGTTTGATGTTTGTTTTCACAAAAATTAACATCGTTTAACGCTATTTTGCAATAGCATCGTTCCGACATGAATTCATGTCGGAAGCTTTAACGGCATCAAATTCATATAACAGCACAGAATAATCATGCAATAAATTATTAAACATACAATATAAACATTATTTTACTAATTGCATTAGAAAAATGTTTATACAAACATACAAGTAATGATAGTCCAGACCTTAAAACACTACCACTGTTCAAATTCCATATTGTTGCCATATAGCACTGTGTAAATTGAAAGTTGCATAATGTTACCTCATTGGTCGGTTATAAATACATTGTTTCTCTATATATAGTATTCGATTTAGACGAAAATAATAGTTTACGTGGAATGTCATATTAGTTTTCCATTAAAACTTTGATCTTGCCGTGTGTGTTTATGGACGTTATTAATTATGTTATACTTATTTTTGTATTTCATTAAGAATTAGAACGTGTAGCCCTTTTTGTTAACTGTTTTTAGCAAACGATTCGCGGCTTAATAAGACACGGAAAATAGCTAAAGCGACACTTTCGTTTAAAGGTTTAATGTGAACAATATTAAATGAAACCTTTTTTGGTATTAATATATTTTATTGACATGTTAAATTCGATACTTGAAAAGGTGTTTAGTCTTTAAAAAGATGTCGCTGATATTGTTAATTTCAATAACTGTTAATATGCTTAATGTTGTATAAGAAATTGAATAGTTTCACTGAGTTGTATTCACGCCTAAAATCCGATATCGTAATACGCGCAACGGTTAAGAATAAGGTCTGAATAAGTTTAAGTATTCAGATTCGAATATCAGCAGCTGTGCCAGCTGGGAAGGCCCGTTTTGGATTAAACAACCGCAAGCGAAACAACATACTTTTTTAAGTCTTGCACTTAGACTCCATGATCACAAGTATAGGTCCCTGCTGTGGCGTATGACACCATAGTGTTATTTAGTATTGGTCGGCACAGTATCTGATCATAACGAGATAATTGGTTTGTGCTGAACACAGGGGCAATAAAACCACAGATCTATCAATAAACAAGATTATTGAGATATCTTTTATTGAACACCGCGATAAAAATGCTCAAACCACGGACTCTAGATTACACGGATAAGAAACATGGCAACATTCTCAGAATCATCACTGCTATATGTGTAATCACCTAACAATTCGTCTAAAAGTAAAAATAATTTATATATTTGAGTTGAAGACGATGTACTGTTGTATAAGTCTGAATAAACTATCTGTCTGCCTGTCTAAATCTAAGCCGCCATCGTCCCAGTGAAAAAAATCTGATTTTGAATAGTGGACATGATGTCAAAATACGAAATGACCCGCGTAACACCGACCGTGATTTTCAAGAATCTTTAATAAATTGATAATGTAAGGTAAATAACATTTCATATAATTATACATAATTCCCTCGTTGATAATTAACAGCAAACGATGAATGTTTTTGACACCCATTTTATTTCAAGTATGCATGTAAAGCCGAATAAAATCGAGAGGGTACGCTATATACGCTGTTTCATAATAAATATAACACCCTTTCTGTGTTATAAACAAGAGCTGAACTCGTTAATTTATTAAGATTTATTTATAATAAGCTTTATTGATATGTTTCTTGAACAAAATACTACAATATATTCCATAAAAAATATAATAATCATGGCAAAGGAAATTCAATGGCCGGTTTCTAAACAAAAGCATAATCGCCAAGACCGTAGCATCAGTTCAGTGCGTTAGGAACGCGCGCTACTTTCTTCCGCCTTCATTCCTTAATTACTTTCGTTTTTAAACATTTTTTTCTATCGTATACAGAATTCTATTCTCCTAAGCAAGATCTAATTATTAAAACTCAACTCCAAATATAAACGCTACAAATTGTTATTAAGTACGAACATGTCAATCGTAAATCTAGATTCTAAAACTCCAAAACGGTATGATATTTGCAAAAGTTAAAGTTATAACTCGCCGGGCTGTCGAAATCAAAAGAACGCTACACATTGGTATTAAGTACGAACATGTCAACCATAAATCTAGATTCTAAAACTCCAAAACGGTATGATATTTACAAAAGTTAAAGTTATAACTCGCCGGGCTGTCGACATCAGAAGAAAAACTTAATATATATTTATATATCTGTTTACTACGTAACGTTAGCTTTCTAATGATATATAATTTGTCAAAATCGGCCGAGAAATGAAACTATAATTCAACAAAAGACGTGAGTGGGTACATCAAAATGTATAACCTCGGCGCTTCGCTGTACGCTAATTGTACAAGATCGATAGCCACAACACGGTAAAACGCGCGGTGGTAAAACATAAAATGTGTATTTCTTGTGTTTATCTCGCTATATATCCATTAATAACAGCGGGAATATACTAAAACGTATATTTTTTTAAAGAGGAATTAATAAGCAACAATATAACGTATAAACCAATAAAATCGGATGAATAGTTTTTGCATAAGATTGAATTTACTACAGTAAGGGTCAAATACTCGATTCATCTCCTATCAATATACACTCCGTGATACAACTGGTAGTTTTAACACACACATATAGGTTTCATTTAATTAAAGAGTACAGAAAGCTAAAAAGTGATGTGGTTTGTTGTACAACAACAATTGGTTATGTGTAACCTATTCAAAAACTAATTTCGTTCAAGATAATTCAATGTAATTCTATAAACGACAAACACACTTGGTGTGTTGTGTATGTTTATTTTTAAAAATGTACATAACTGGTTTAAAAGCACAATTTTTACACATTTAAGAGGTAATCGCTCACATTTATGTCTAATTAATGATAATTTTATGCATTAGCAAAGATTTAACGAGAAAAACTGATGTTTAAGTTGAACTCAATTTGCTATAGGAAAACGACGGTAGCCGTTTAGACGTAAGCGGGGTAGCTTACGTCTAATTATTTCGGACTAGGTCCAGGCAAGCCCTATGAGCACTGACAGGGTCTCCTGCTGTGGAGAAGATTCTCTCACTGGGCACTGAGGTTCCTTGCATCACAAGATAGCATTTTAACTTAGTATATGACGAAATATGCTTTCAAGACAATACATAATGCAGGAACACAATTTGACAGGTCGCGAAATTATGCAAAATTTACCTGAATCACCTTCTAGCCGCACTGGATCCACTACCGTTGTTTTTAATACAACTCAGAAAGACAATAAGGATTGGAAACTTACTTATTGCCATTAGGAATTGCATTTGTAATTTGTAGATCCTCCATGATTTCGAATTATTTTTGCTTTGGGGGCTCATTACGGAATGTCCAATGACAATAAAAGCATAAGGATCTCAAATGATCTGATATAAAATGTCACTCTTCAATAAATATCGACTATTACACGTATGATTTATCTTTTGAACAGAACCAGTCTGTATAAAAAACAATACTTGTGAAAACAGGGCTAGGTTACATACAACTATGAAAATAAATATCCGTAACTGAAATTTTCCGTACCCACAAATCTAATGTTGGAGGCGATATCATCGGATATTTCAGGTACCCGTTGCAGCCCTAATTCTTGAGTTATCATCCAGAAACCATTTTACTATTTCGAGTCACTGAGGCCTTGACCTTTGACCCAGTGACCAGAAAATCAATAGGGTTCGAGTCATCATTAATATGAAGACACTAAACAAGTTTGAAAAGAATCAGATGAAAACTGTGGACTTTATCGGACAAACAAAAAAAAGTAACCATTTTACTATTTCGAGTCACTGTGACCTTGACCTTTGACCTAGTGACCCGAAAATCAATAGGGATCATCAGCCAGTAATGATCAATGCACTTATGAAGTTTCATGATCCTAGGCCTAAGCATTCTTAAGTTAACATCTAGAAACCATTTTACTATTTCGAGTCACTGTGGCCTTGACCTTTGACCCAATGACCTGAAAATCAATAGGGTTCGAGTCCTGATTAATATAAAGACACTGAGCAAGTTTGAAAAGAATCGAATGAAAACTGTGGGCTTTATCGGATAAACAAGAAAAAGTAACCATTTTACTATTTCGAGTCACTATGACATTGACTTTTGACCTAGCGACCTGAAAATGAAAAGGTGTCATCAGCCAGTTATGATCAATTACCTATGAAGTTTCATGATCCTAGGCCTAAGCATTCTTGAGTAATCATCCGGAAACCATTTTACTATTTTGAGTCACTGTGACCTTGACCTTTGACCCAGTGACCTGAAAATCAATAAGGATCGAGTCCTCATTAATATAAAGACACTGGACAAGTTTGAAAAGAATCAGATGAAAACTGTGGACTTTATCGGATAAACAATAAAAGTCTAACGCACGCACGCACACACACACACACACACACACACAGAGAGAGACAGACAGACACCATGCCATTCCATAAGCTCTTCTACCTTTCGCAGTAAAGCTAAAAAGTATGTTTGCTGTGATAGACCATGAATATGTCTAAGCGATTACATATTTATATTGTATTGGTCTGTAAAATATGGTTGCTGGGCTGAATGTCTGATGCCCTTCTTGAGCTTTCAGGAAGATTGCAATCTGGCTAAGATTTTAATTGGATAATGGCAGTCTTGGCATTAATTTTTTTAGGCACTAGCCCAGCCGGGCTACCAGCTTGGAAATGTCACTAGCCCGAATCAAGTTTAACTAGCCCGAATAAAAGTTAATATTCTGTAGCATTTGAAACTATTTTTGTAAAAAAGAGACAGTGAACAATACATATTTTCAAAAGAAAACTTGGTTTTGTTTTTATTCATGGTTAATATCACACAACATATTTGACACAAGGTCCTCTGACATCTCAAGGTCATCATCTTCAGAGTCGGAACCACTGTCATCTGTGTCCGTCATCTCAGCTATGCTCTTAAAGGAAAACAATATTGTAAAAGCACTCATGATTTAAAACTTTAAGACGTACATCTGTGTTAAGAAAATGTAATGTCAATGTAAAAAAAATGGCAATAATACCTGTGCACTAGTAGAAGGACAAGCCCTTGCTTCTGTGTCAGCTTCTGTGTCGGCTCCTGTGTCGTCAGAATCTTCAACAACTATTGCAGATGTTCTGCTACTGCTTCCAGATGTCAAATCTGGTTCTTAGTGGATTCTACGCTTTTGCCCAGATGGTGTGGACATCTAAAATGCAGTATGCAAAACATTATAATTTTTTGTAAGGATTTTTTCCATGATGGTATAAGTTAAACTATACTAAATTTGTAAGTTAATACATCATATATAATTGCATGATTACTACAACAGTTTTGTTTTTACTAATTAATGATTAACACAAACCAGCCAATCAGCAATGGCAGGTACCATGTCAAAATCTTCAATTCTTGGGGACATTATCTTAATCGTCATCAAATCATTGAGGCATGCGTTACCAAGCCGTCCCCTCTGTTTATTTTTTAGAAGTTTCATGGCACTGAAAGCTGTCTCGCAATTGACCGATGTTGGTGGTAGAGCCAGAACAATTTGTATCAGTTGAAAAATGTTCTGAAGGTTTTGCGCTGCCATGTCAATCATCACCTGTTCCCAGTTAACGATGGTCAAGTCAGGATACCTGCAAAAGCAAATACTTCGTAAAACATTCAATTTAGTATAACATTTTAACCAGATGACTTTTGAGATACCATGACACAATTTATTTCAAAGTAGATGTGAATATTTCTTCAGTCATGTATATATTTGTGGTTTTGCTTAACAGTTATGTTATTTATATAACAATATTTACCTTTTGTAGACCAACGTGCGTAATGTTGACCACTCATCAGTTACATCTTCCAGAGTAACGAGAACATCAGGAAACGCCACTGGCCCGAAATGATTGAACAGCACTGCAATCTCTTTCTCATCGTACACTGCATCTGAAAACAACCAAACCATAAAATGTTAAAGTTTTTTATTTTCGATTCGTTTAAAGCATATGAAATTTTATGCAGTATGCAGTTAATTTATCTACTAAACTGCCTGCACTTTAAATGAAAAAGTCAGATTTCATTCTTAAGTGGCTGCATTACATGTTAATTCATGATATTGGCTTACATCTTTTCAAGATGGTACCGCACAACTTTGTACGTCATTAAGAAAATAATGATTGCCTTCATGTAGTGCGGTAACCACCTGGTGCCACCAATGCGAGTAGGCAACAACTGCCTCTCACCAAGGGCTTCGAACGTGCGAAGCAGACCTGAAAGTGCATATGTATAATTTGACTGTAGACATAAATACATTTATTTTAAATAAACACAAGTGTACATTCAACTAAAGAATTTTGTTTATGAACATGATATAAATACAAAAGTGCAATTACTTAAAACCACATCAAGTATATATTTTTATTTACCTTTTTGCTCTTTTGAGCTCTTTCTAAAAGGATAATACAACCCAAGAAGAAGTGTTGTAGCCTTTTCATAAAGACCGGGGCACGCCTTTTTCACTGCATCTTTGAAGGATAATTTCAAGGCGATGTACAAGGCAATGGGTCATTAGCAATGGATGGCCATCGTTGCTCTAGAAGTGCTGGAACAACTTTTGTTCAACCCTTAAATTCAGATAATGTTACTTTTATAATTTATTTTTAAAGCTGTTACATTTCACAAAACTGCACAAACCCAATTTACCCACAACCAAACAAGATTGTATAAACAATCAATTTTTGCTTTCTATTTTGTTCTTACAATTGGAATCGTGGATTTAGACCATTTTGCTTTTGAACTGAAATGCAATTTCAAGCTGTATTCATATAATAATATATGTACTATTTGAAATTTACTTTTGATACTTGATTGAAATGTAGTATTACCTTGCATATTGGATGCACCATCAGCACAAAATCCAACAAGTTTGTTTCTCACAGACTCCTCTACGTTCGAAGTGTTCGGGGTCTGCATTAAGAACTTGAATATGTCTTCACTACAGGCAGATTCTGCCGACCCAAAGTGTAGAAGAGAGTCTTCTATTCGGCCATTAGTACAGGTGCACACGAATACATCCTCCATGTCCTCACCAGTAAAGTCAGTTGATCCATCACATGAAAGACTACACCATGAGCAATTCAGGATTTTTTTGACAACTTCACCCCTGGTTGTTTTCGCAATTTATTCACAGAATTTGGCCTCGGCCTTATGAGAACAGTATTGTGAACCAACCGGCACTTGCTTCATCTTATCTAGTCTGCACAAAACATTGTAGGCTATAAAACTTAAGTTGTGCTTAGCACAAGCACGTGAGTTTCTCATTTTAATTATGAGTTTTTCATGGTCGGCCTTTCTTAAGGCAGTGAGAGCTTTGCATGCTTCACTTTGATGTACAGGTGTTTTAATGGCAGAATTACGACTGATTGCCTGAATGGCTCTCACTAACTTCATGAGCCTTGATACCATCAACTCTTAAGAACGTAGTACCTTTCACAAACGCGTTTTTGTCTTTATCGCGCGAAAACTGCTGACATACGGAGCAGGTCATCACCCCGTTGACATCATCGAAACCAAAAGTCAGGGGCGATTGGTTTGCCACGATGGCCGAAACTTTTCCGAGACTGCTCGTACTTTTGGCTAGATTGAACTTTACCGGTACGCAGTTGTTAACCACTATCGACAAAGCGGGGGTTTGGGGGCGGAAGCCCCCGATACTAAGGAAATATATAGGATAAAAAGAATTATAAGGTGTTGCGTTAGTTGTTATGTGTAAGGTGTTAAGGGTTAGGGTACGCTGTTTGATGTAAAGTGTTGCGTACCGGTAAAGTTCAATCGTCCCGTACTTTTTTATCATCTTCCTTTGTAGGTTTGGGTTTGGCATTGCGCCCGTAAAGTAACGCAAAAGAGACATTTAACCGAGTCATTTACAAGTTCTCCACCCACTTATTACGGTTGCCAGACAACTGTGTTAAAGCGTCAGGCGAGATTGGTCTACAATACTGTTCTATAAGCGTTAAGTCAACGAGCGCTCAAGGGAGATCAATCGATACAGTAATGAATAAGCGTCTAGTTGTTGCTATTTCGGAAAATTTGCTTAGTTCGGAAACGAAAAAAAGTACTCGACCGATCGGGCTACCGGCTGGGAATATTCACTCGACCGACGCAAAAATCACTCGACTCGGTCGACGGTCGAGCGGGTTAATGCCAAAACTGTAATAGTACTAAGTTTCATTAGACAATAAATGTGGTCTTTTAGTATTCATATGCTTTTTTTATTTTATCTAACAAACTATTTGTTTAAACCATACACAACCCAGTTTAAAATGCATCGGGTATATCATTCTGACAAAAAGTTTCATAAAAAAACTGGGCAATTTTTTTGTCCTCTAGAGTGTTCACAAGATTGTTCTTTCATGTAACCTAGTTTTTACCTCACATGACCATACTTGAAACGTGGCTGACATATCATTAGGACAAAATGTTCTGAATGAATTTTAAGAAGATTTTCCACTAAATTCCGTCCTTGGGTGTTCAAAAGGCAAATGTTGATGATGAACAAAGGACGACACAATTTCATCAAATAGTTCACCATGGGAATATTGTGCTCAGGTGAGCTTTAAATGTGACGTGTAGAGTATTTGCAAGGTATCACCATCGGCATGTAAGAAACATGTCCCTCTGTCCGGCATGTATTTAAAAAGCTGGAACTAGTTTTTAACTTAGTGGCTATATGAATAGAAAAAAACTCTGAAAAAGTTTAATAAAGATCAGACAAACCAGACATTCCCAAAAGTATTTTAAGATCTCTGGATATTGGGTAAAAGACATATTTTTCCCGGTCTGGAAATTACATGAAAACTCAGATTTAAACTACAAATGTCAACAAACCGGCCACAAAATTATAATCAAATTGCTGAAGGCACTGAAATTGTCCGCTGTTGTCGTCCTTGATTAGCTTTAGCGCATTGCATAGGCTAATCAGTGTGCACAGGCTAATCTTATTTGACATGCATTAAACCCTGTTTTCCCTGAAAGCAGCCAATATGTACAGATTTAAATTATAAACACTAGACAGGCCAATTTTGTCTTACAAGCTGGTAAATACACTCACTGAGTAGTAGAGCAGACGCTCCTAAGTATTCGTCGTCTGCAGTGCAGACAGGCAGCGGTTATCATTCCTAGCATGGTGAGTTACGGCTCTTAGCATAGCTAAGGCTTCTAAGCACATACTGATTTGCAAAACAAGGTCTGTAAATTGACTCGACCAATCTAACGCGACCAACTAAAAATCGATGAAAAGGCACTATTGAGCTTATATTTAATCTACACGAACTGTTAATACAAAGTTCCATGAATATAGGGCAAGACATGTGGCGCCCCTTTAGTGTTTATATGCAAATTGTTGATGACAGACAACAAACAATCAATATAAAGAAACAAAACTGAGAAAAGGTCACGATGAGAAGGTTAACAATAGAGGCTCAAAAAAGCAAATACAAGTGTGAACTATCCTCCATAAATAGAGTAAAGTAACATATGCATGAGACATTATACAAGCAGGTTGATTAAAGCCTTAAGGTATTGCTATACTATATACTACATTTGTTGCTGAAATGTTGCCAACGTCTTGTAATCCATATGCTTGAACTTTGAAATGTTATTTCAAACAAACACAAATTAACAAATTAAAGCTCAAGAAAAAATTGCACACAAGAAATGATTTTGAAAACCTTATATAACTTAATAGAATAATCCAAACAAATTAACATGGATGATGGTAAGTGCACAGAGGCGTCGGAGCTGGGGCGGCAGGGGCGGCAGCTGCCGCCCCAATATTGTCGGCAAAATGAAATTTCGGCAAAGACCTTTAAAAAAAATCATTTCAATACATGTATATTTGAGAATATCTTTATCAGGAAGCAAGCTAATCACGCTTTCGCGGTTATGACACGTGTATTGTTGATTGTCATCAACCGCCCGCGGAAATGTACGTGTCAATTATGTTGTTACCGTGGGTAATTAATCGGTCTCTTTTATAACGATACTACCTTAATTATTGAGTAATTAAACCTGGGAATATTTAATTGTCAGTATGATCTAAGCCTTCGCTTCTTTCTATTAATATAAAGGAAAGTATGACATGAAACAAATGTGCCGATATCCAATAGTCCTTAATTATCAAAAAATTAAAGATACCTCAAGATACCTGAATTAATTGTAATAACCCGAAGTAATTCTATAATTCTTAAAACTTATTTAATTTTTTTACCACTTTTTGTGTCATTGCAATATGTGTACTCCAAACCAACCAACGAATTTCAAATTTCCAAAATGGAATTTCGGCACAAAAAATCCTGAAGAACGTTCTTTCAACCCACATGATCCCTATTGCTGTGTCGCCTGCTATAAAGTACATACTGCGACATATAGTGATCACTTCTCCATCGTGTGTCTGTCTGTCACAACTTTTGTCATTCAGAAAATGTCTGCAATAGACGTGTATAAGGTCAGGTATCAGGCATAGGAACGCACCAAAATGCGCCATTTGATGCTAAAATTTGAAAAAAAATCCGGGGTACGCCGGACCCCACCAACGGGAGAGGGATACCCTCTCTCATACCCACCCCATCCGCCACTCCAATGTTAATGTGCTTCCGATGCCCCTGTTGCATACAGGTAATACAATGCAATAATTTATACTGATATAAAATAAGTAATAATAAGCTACCTGTGATCAAGCTCAACGCATCTCGAGCAGCACAGCTGACTGTGGTCCGGACAGTATATTGTTAACTGTTCAACCTTGTGTATGACACATGTTAAAAGAGAAGTCTCCATCTTCTTAGAAAGTGGCCACTTCTTTATTTTATCCTTTCCATAAGGCGATTTTTTATAAAACCACCGACCATGCTGTCTGTGGGAGTTTATACATTTTCTGCAGAAGTAATTAAGACATTTTTTACAGTAAAAATCTGCATCTATTTCTACAGACCGTTTTTTCTCGCAGGTTGTACAACAATAATATTTAACCAAATCATAATTTCTTGAAATTCCAGATGTCGCCATTTTGATAATTCTCTTTCAACAAACAAGATTTTACAAACTAAAATGAATTGAAATATCTATGTCCAAACGTGTGTACACTAAAAATCCCAGAAAACACACACACACAATGTTATTAAACACAGACAAGTTTTTAGAAATATCGAACTGAAGAGCAACCAAGTTAACCGTCAAATGGCGATTGTATTATAGGAGTAAACAGTGTAACTATGTATCATACTGTCACCTGCCTATTCTTGTTATCGCGCTGACGTCACCCACGGGGCAGGGGCGACGGTGAAAACAATGCCCTAGATACGGTCGATTTACAACGCTGATTGAGCTATCTCTGCTGGCATTTCGCCAATTGCATTACTTTTTGGAAGTTGATAAGTAAATAAATGTGCTGTAATTGGTGTTCGAAATGTCTTTTGACTGTTATAAATGGTTAGTTTGAAAGCCCAATATGACCAGAAAATGAAAATACTTTGACTAAATGAAATATCCGTATAAATTACATACGGGATGTTGGAAAAATGACCCGACCAAAGGCCAATGTTCGAGTACGGCGACATTCATATCTTTCTCATTGAGACACTAGGTAAATAAGTTTATTCTCTAATAATGGGAGTATCATTGTAGGTGTTGATGTTATTAATATTGTCGTTCTTGTAGAGTTCATTCATTTTCGTACATCGTATATTTCTTCTATGTCAATTCATAATAATAACGTGAAGCTGGAAAATAAGAAGGAAATTCTGGTACACCTACTTAAAGCCTTAGTTGTGTTATCAAAATCAAGCTTTATTTACTTTATACTGATCTGATTAATAGTTTTTCTTTTATTTTGGCGCATTATCCGTTTACATTGTGATTTACATGCCATACCTTATGACCCAAGATTGGTTTAATAAACGTGACTTACTTACTAATTGTCAATCGCTTTTACGTTTTTGATTAAATCAAATTAAAACAAATAAATAGATCTAATTTATATTTCAAAAAAATTAAAAAAAAACGTCAACCTGTAAGTAAGCACTTTCTCAAATGTCAAATGCATTAGAGCTGTAAGTACATAGGAAGTCAATACTAAAACTGCAATACTCAGCCCTGTTATATCTCACTTCTCGTCCCTGACATGTGTTGTATAAACCAGTTGATTGTTATGAGTATGAGTGACAAATATATAAGATTTTTAACACACACATCTATGTACATTTTTTTTATTATTTACCCCCGTTGCTGTCAAACGTAATTTCTTGTTTTTATGGTGTCGTTCGTTTGTTGCCGAACCATTTAATCTTAATTAATACGGTCCGTAGGAGCGATTGTCCGGGATTCGAAATGACGTCGTTTGAATAAACCGATTCACGCTAGATACGTAACTTGTGTTTTACGTAAATTTTATAAATATGAAATGCTTTAAAAAAAATATATAAATAAATCGGGCTAGTATCTTTACGGTGTACAATTTCTGATAATCTTAATTGGATATGACTTTTAATTTGTACAATATGTAACATATCTAATTTAAGCAACTGTTAATATAAGTATGTCGGCGTTAATTATTCAACTATGACTGCTTAATACACACAGAAAGAGAAGAAGACATGGTGGCATCATCAATCGTGTTAAATGGCGCTGTCATCTACCACCCAGTGTGGTTTATGACACCGTGCTGTGAGTTAAGTCTGGATAATATTTGATCAAGCTGAGATAATCGGTTTATGCAGAACAAAGGGGCAATTAAACACCGGAATACAATGCCTACATGATTTTAAGATTGATGCAAACACTCAAATAAAAAATATTGCATTTAATTTGATTAAATTTAAGGTATCGACGTGTTTGTTTTCCCAGTTAAATACCTATATGGTTAATGTATATATATGTTGTATATTTGAAATTGATATATTTATTGTTTGTTTTTAATCTAATTTGTTTCAGTTTAGTAGAGCAACTTGTTTGCATGTTGAAAAAAACTTAATTTAATCGTTTAAATATATAATTAACGATCACGCTCTATTTTTCAATGCAAAAAAAAAATAGCGCAGCATTCAATATTGTTTTCACCGTCGTCAAGGGGCACGTATCTCTAACGGACGCAAGTAACCGGATGTTGCGATATTATGAATTGGGTACTGAGTGTATTGATTACTTTAAACTGCAAAAAACAAGCTTTGTAGATAAACACTTTAAAACAGATTGTTTAACACACCACATTTTTAAATGCTCTAATACATGCCATGTTATGATAATATAATTATAATGATAATACAATAGCTTGTTACATAAACAAATTTGATTACAATATATAAGATACTTTTCCTCAAACAGCATTTAAAACTGACAAGTAATACTTGACCATTTAAATGCAATTGCGCTAATTGACTAGTGTGAATATTGCATACTGACATAGCAAAAGCCTGAGTGATACACCTTCTGTTTTAAACACATGAATGAATAACATTGACAACAAATGTGGTGGATGTATTCATTATTAGTTTCGGATGGGTCGTTGCACCAGCTACTGAGAAAGTTGTGAACTTAATATTTTGTTAAACAATCAACATACTTGAAAGCTTTTCATAAATATGTCCAAATGTTGTGTGTTTTTTACTTGTATTATATGGTTCCACTGATTAAGTCATTTAAAATGTGGTACACACAATAACTACCATTTAATGAAAATCTTGAAACAGTCAATTACTTACTACAAACATTCATTATTGTAGCTGGGATGAAGCCAATTCTCTTAAATCTATATACATTTGGTTGATGTGAATGTCAACTTACATTGGCAAAATGTTGAGTAGCAATCTTCAAATTAGTTACAGTCCCAATCTAGGAGTGGATAAACAATGGTAAGCGTGACGTTTATACTAAATTAAGTTTTTTTTATAAACTCTTGTTAAAGCTGCAATTGTGTCGTCAACTTATCCTACAAAACAGTTCCAGTTGCAATAGATATTGTAATATCCCAATTGTGTGCTTCGTTAAATTATATTTGTGTTTGATCATTTTGTTTATTTCTTAGTCACTTTATGATGCTAATGATGTGTTGCACATGGCAAGCCTCGCCGTGTAATCCATTATTTAACGCATCGGACTAATTCCAGAACTCGATGATACTTACATAGTATTCTGTCATATCTCTTTGAAAAACCACACACTGCATAAAATGCAGGTATTTGTATCGATGGTATTTAAACATAATAAATTTGTCCTCGTTTATTGTCACAGTCTGAAAAGAAACTAACAAAAAGCTTAAATAAAGATTATATTTTAATTAAATTTTAACATTTCACGATGTTGTTGTTTATAATAAAGTATAGTCGTTTGTAGCCATTTCTTTAGCTCCTATTTCCCTTTGCCCGAAAATTATAAACATCGGAACTACAGTTCTAAATTGACGTCATCGAACGGGGAACTCCGGGATGAAGACAACTGTTTAAAACGAAGAATGCTGATGCGTTGTTCGAAATATAGTCACAATAGATACAGAGAAGAATTTTAGAATATTGAAAAGCCGTAAATTTGATCATTTTTATATATTGTATCATTATTATCAATCAGGAGACGCTGGTTATTACTTTGAAAATTTCCAGTTCCGGTTTCCGGTTCGGATATTGCACGCGCAGATAACACACTTTTCAATAGAACAACCTGTAGATCTACAGTCAAATATATATGTGTTAACGTACATGTAATGCTCGCTTCTAGACAGTCTACGGATCAACCAAAGGACCTACCAACGAAAAGCAAAAAAAAACTCTTAAAAAATTGACAGTCCGAAGGACCTATCAACGAAAAGCAAACGACCTCTTTGGGCGCACACTCTTTTTGGTTTGTTGATTTTGTTAAATAATATGATTATTTGTGCTACCTAATTTAAGGGCAAAAGCTTTTTATGTTTTTTTTGATAACCATGTATTTTAATAAATATATGGGCATGATTGTGTTCAAAATATTATAATTGTTGCAATAATTAAGTAACGCATAAAAAAATCAATCTTAAAACGAGTTACATGTTCTTAGCTTAAAGATCTAGCATCTTATTTTTTTTTTGTTTTCTAGCCACAGGAATTTAAAGCTGGTTCGGTGGCTGTGGTATAGTGGATGGGATGTCTGCTAACTGGCTTAGTCACTGGGACTGGGAGGTCTCTGTATTGATCCCTTAAGTGGGAGCATTCTTAAGATAACCCTAAAAACATACTATGGCGTACCATTTGGGTTGACAGTCAAAAAGACCTACAAGGTTAAAAGGGAAATGTACGTCTAAGTGCAATAATTGTACGTCGACATACAAATATAAAATACACTTTGACGTATATATTTGTACGTCAAAGTACAATTTGTACTTCCACATACATGTTTGTACTTCGACGTACACATTTTCTGAACAGCCAATCAAAACATTTGTCTCTTGAGCCGCTTTTCCTACAGATTTATTCATAATAAATGTTTAAAATCTCTTTGAATTGAGGACAAAATGAATAAAAAAATATCAGAATGGCAAAAAAACAACATAGAAGTTTCAAGTATTTAATGCCTTGAAATAGATTATATACACATTTTAAAAAGATTAAACCGTTACCTTTTTAAAATAAAAATTATTCAGCATTTTGTGAGTATTTATTGATCATGCGGGGCGGAGTATCACGACTGTCAAGCGCATTACTGTGTAGGAAATTCCCAACGGTAATCAAACAGTTACCAAACATTAACGGGATAAATAATGTATAATTACCTCCCCGTTGGTCGTATTTTGTGATAACCATAACTTGCATAAGTCAGAGGTTAATTCCGCCACGCTAGGTCAATAAATACGCACAATATTTATGAGTTAGCGGTTGATAGTCGCATAATTTGGTATAAATTATAATAATAATAATGTTTTATAAATACACACAATATGTATGAGTAAACGATCGATAGTCGCATAATTTGGTATAAATAATAATAATGTTCAATGTCAAATATCTCTAAAAGCAACAGTTGTAAGGTGTCTTCTGATTGGCTAACACTCAAGGGTCGGTGAATATTGTATGTCGAAGTACATTTCTCGTTCTATCTAGTAGGTCTTGTAGACTTTCGACGTCATGGTACGTCGTATAGACACTAAGTACTGGTCCTATCCAGGAAACAGTTTGTTTCATCAAATGTCTCATTTCAACTTGACAGCGTGCTAAAGCAGTTGCATTTAGCATACAGTTACTGATTTAACATAATCAAAATCATGTGATAAGTCAAATCAATTTTGATTGACAAATTTGACAGGATTTTTTTTTTAATCCAATAAGTCTTAGACTGTCAAATAACACATTCTACGTATTGAAAGCCATACCTGGAGCTTTCGTCTGTATACCACTGACTTCATCAGAAGAATGATTTCTACTGTTGGGAAACGTTAACACCGCTAAATGTCTTCTTATTTATTATCAATGTATAATTATGTGTAACAGCAAAACAACATACTTGTTTCGCAATTAAAATATTTAATAAATACAGGTATCTTGCAGGTTTCTAATTTTCTTTCGCAAACTATTGTTGAATAGTTTAAATTTGGTCGCGACTAAAAAACTAGCCATTTTGTAGCAATACTTAAATCACAGTCTAAACTGCATACACTTAGCTCTATAGTTACAATTTGAATGCAAATATTAGAATGCATCATGATATATCATCCATATATTTTTATTTAAACATTCAAATAACACATAACACAGTACACATGTAAAAAGGTATGTGGTATTGTGTGGAGATACAAAACACTTCACAACATTTATTTGCACAAAAAAATAATAGTGACAAAATGAGTCATACTAAAACACTGTCATCAACCTACAGTACAAGAATATTTACGTATATGAAATTACAAAGTGGTGTTATTTTATTACCTTTTACAAAATTAACAATGCTGGTTTTCTACTAGCCATAAAACATTTATCATGGATTAACACGTTACAACCAATTTTTTAATTACACAATAGAAAGAAAATCATATTAATTGCATTATGCATTTACTAAACAAGTTATTTGCTACTGTTTAGAATTACACTATCTTACTAAAAATGATCACAACAGGTACTTAGTGCTTTTACATACTTGTGGTAAGTTTTGTATTACTAGTTTGACATTTATTGGCAGATACTTGTCGATATACAGACTAGACTAAATTTGCATGGGAACTTCCATATTTTTCAGCATTATTGCCTTTAAATTGTTTGCACATCTGATCGTATTATACCATAGCTGATTTTTGTTTATAGATAGACAGATATAGACTTTTCGAAGTTCTATAAACGTTCACACATGTTCCATCCAAGTAAACCAACAGAACCAATAAAGACCACCAAAGATAATAACTGTGTATATAGCTTGGAAATTTTGATAGTTCAGGAATCCCTCCTTTGTTGATTTCTGTAAACAAAAACTGTCAGTTTTGCTGGATAGAATGGCCTCTTGCCTTGGCAAAACAGCTTCTAAAAACGGAAAACCAACAAATATCTTAGAAGTTGATCTGTAATGCAGACAATTTATAAATGTCTTGTTTTTTGTTGATTTCGAATCTGGAAGATTTTTACATAAGATTGTGGTACGAAAATCCAACGGTATCGGATTTTGTGGTTTTAGGCCTAAACTTATTATAGTGATATGTAACCTTTCGGAATATCGGTAAAGTGCGAGCAGACGAGGTGTAAATACGTTAAAAATTAAAGCTAAAAGACTAAAAAGTTAGATCGGAATATCTTTAAATTTTGTGAATAAATGTGTTTCTGATGGATAACTACGACAACTTACCAGAATATGGTCATGATCACACGTAAAACTTCTTTCTGAGAGCGTATGGAAAATGCGTTACGAATTCTGACAAATTAACAGTAGGGTGTCGTTATTGGAATCTTCTTCTTCTTCTTCCAGTAATGTACAGGTCCCCACCCCCCCTGGGGCAATTTCGTACATGGAATACCGCGAGAATACTGGAAGAATAAAGATGCCAACTATAATGTTTAAACAAAATAATTTTTAACAAGCATTTGTGATTTGTCAGGATAATAATAACAATAAGATATCGAAAAGATCAAAGCAAATAAATTGGACAAAAATCTGAGATTCGGCAATATAATTAAGACGGGTTATGTTCGCGTAAATTGTGTTTGGTAAAGACCGTCACTATATGCAGTGAACCAGTCTCCGGCTTTTATCCCATTTTCACCGCGACATTGACGGTATAAGAACTAATGGAATATACTAGCCTGTCTCCAACACTGTGGGATATACCTGTCGCGTGCACGGACTTCTTTTTAAATTATTCAACCACTGAATGATTTTTCGAAAGAAATCTCTAGAGTCGAGAAAACTTTGGCTTTAAAAATATAAATACAACCAACAACCTTTAGATCTAGTCGCGGGACATAATTTTTCGCCATCCGTAAAATGAATCAGCTGATTGATTGCGTCATAAAATGACATACTTATTGCGTCATTTGTGTGATGTCATCTTTAGGTGTACACAAAACAAGTATGTGATGTCTGGGAATAAAACATTGAAGACTCGCATTTTTTCGTGTTTATGTATCGATTCATGGATGTAATAACGAAAAAGTGCATATTCTATGGACTACTTACCTCGGATGGAACCGGTGAGACGAAGGATTTAGATCTACATGTAGATCTAGCTTATTCGTGTTATTGATTTTCAGAATTAGCGTGCCTATTTTGATGTGAATTCGTGTGTGTAGCGCATAATGATGGTGTGTATTTTGGTTCAGTAGTCTATTCGTTTTGCTTTTGGAAGTAAGTAAACGTAAGGGTATTTTCTTTGATGAATAAACTTTGTCTTTGTGATTTTATCAAAGAAAGTCTATTCAGTAAGAATAATCCGTATGCAACAAGTGTTTCCAAGCTTAAATATATAATTTTTACGGAGTATCTTGTGTTTGGATCGCAAACTAAAGGATGTGAAGGCTAGATCAAGACGCCATCAAAATCTGCAGCGTCCATGAACAAATAAGGCGAGTTTTTTTTATAATATATGTTAAGAACGACTCTGTGTGTAAGTTGGCATCGACATCATTTTGTCAGGAGCAATCGCCGCCATATTTGATTTTGATCATTTTCTTTCGAAAATAAAATTAATAAAATCCTCCTTTCGCGGTCGTTATGTATTAAAATGTGCATGCTGCGTAAAATTGAATCGAGGCATATGATGATGTTTTTTCTCGTTGTACGGTTTTTGTGTGATTTTTTAAAGACTATTTTGCGTACCAGAACAAATGCATTGTATATCATTACGCATGGTTTCATTCGTTAGATTTTTTAAAGCACTTTTAAGAATAAATTAAAATTATTGTTAAGGTTATTAGATTTTATTATTTTAAATGTCACGTTGAAAAAAATGGGATAAATAGAATACTAGTTTAGCGTTGAATACAGAGAAGTTTATGTTGCTCGGCTCGCACACCGAAAGCGCTCGCCAAGGCTCGCACTCCCGGCGTTCTAAGCCTCGCAACATAAACTTCTCTGTATTTAACGCTAACCTAGTATTCTCTATATACCCACTGAAGAGTATTCAGGGGAGATAATTGAGTATTGACTTAATTCTTGAACGGTTGCGAACAAAAACAAATAATGCGAGAATATTTAGTGCGATTCGCTACACAATTATGATGTCATTGATATACTTTTTCCTGATGTATGTATGTTGTGAATGTAACGTAACGTTATTTGCCGCGCCGCGCTTAAGTGTATTACGTCACTGACGTCACGCCATATTTGTTGTTGTTTATATACGTCATTGTTTATATTTGAATCTGAAGTAAAAGGAAGAACCTGAACACACAACGCTTTGTACCTTTATTATCCCACACGATCGCGATATTGGTGCCGCTACAAAAAATGAATCTACAGAAAATACAGATACAGAGAGAGGGTCACCGCCGTTTCATTGAGAAATATTTGGAGAAAATCGAACAATCTAAGGAGAACGATTCATTGACCGATTTTCACGCTATTCTCAAAGCTATCGAAGCGAAAGTCACGATTCTAGAGACACTGAATGAGAAAATACTATCACAGACGGAGATAGATAGATTGGAGGAAGAAATTTTTCAAACAGACACGTATTCAGCGGAACTGGATATCCAGCTGTGTCGCTTACGAGCTTTCCGAGATCAACAGGAAAAGAGAGCAGCCCCGCATACTACCGACCTACCACGAGATGACCAGAGAAATTCATGTAATCAGCAGAGCAACAACAATGGTTTGAACCCGGACGCTTCTTCTTTCTTTCCCAACAGAACTGTAAGTTACAATTCTAATCATTCAGTCAGTAGCAATTCGACGCAATTTTACAGGCTACCTAAAATTGCATTACCAAGTTTTAGTGGAGATATATTGCGATGGCAATCCTTTTGGGATTCATATGAGTCTACCATTCACATGAACGCTAATCTGACCGATGTCCAGAAATTCACGTATCTCAAATCCCAACTTGAAGGAAATGCCGCACGAGTTATTGAAGGTTTTGCCATGACTAACGCAAATTATGCACGTGCTATAGATCTACTGAAGGAAAGGTATGGCCAGCAACATAAAATCATACACGCTTCCATGCAGGCTCTATTACAACTACCCGCCCCGTCCAGTAAAGTGTCCAGTTTGAGAACTTTTCATGATAAAATGGAGACCTACATTCGGAGTTTAGAAGCTATGGGTCAGAGTCAAGACACTTACGGTTGTTTGCTAGTCCCAGTTGTTATAGATAAGATGCCAGTTGAAATTAAGAAGCAGTTAGCTCGTGAAAAGGGAGATAACAGTTGGTTACTAGAAGATCTGCGTCGTGCAATCAATAGGGAGATTGGAATCCTAGAAACAGGTAACATCCGTAGCGAACCGGAAGTAGAGGAGTTCAGCGTAACAGCGTCATTTCATACAGGAGCGAAATATAGGAAACCCCCCACGCCCACAAATCCCGCCACCCCCAATTACCCAAGACCTTCAACCGGAAGTTCATCACACAGACCCGAGATAAAGTGCGCCTTTTGTGATAGTGACCACAAATCCCATGAATGTAAAACCCACCCAGATGCAGAATCCCGTCTGAAAATAGTAAAAGAGAAACACTTGTGTTTTAACTGTTTAGGCACTCACCAAGTAGCTAAATGCGGTTCAAGGAGACGATGCCAATTCTGCCAGCGAAAACACCATACGGCAATTTGCAAATCAGGAGAATAGGACAACCAGACGAAAAACGCCGAGACTGCATCGCCGGAGACAGCCGTACTTCATTCATGCACGAGCCTTCCAGACAAGGATGTATTGTTAAAAACTGCCATAGCAACCGTATCGTCTGTGAAAGTACAGACTGAAGCAAACATCTTATTCGATGAGGGTGCCCAGAAGTCGTTCATTACGGAACAATTGGCACAGGAACTTGAACTCCCTATACAAGGCACAGAAACTATATACTTATCGTCGTTCGGGAGCACTAGCAACAAAGCACAGCAAACAGATGTGGCTATAGTGAACGTTGTTACAGATAGAGGCCAGAAGATCCCGATACGAGTATTAATAGTACCTACCATTTCAACGCCCCTCAACCAGAGATACCAGCAATCAGTGTCCGATTTACCGTATCTACAAGGTCTTAAACTCGCCCATCCAGTTACAGGAAACTCCATATTTACAATTTCGATGCTGATAGGTGCAGACTTTTACTGGGATATCGTTGAAGATCACATAGTACGTGGAAATGGACCCACCGCTGTGAGATCAAAGATCGGCTACCTGTTATCGGGACCTTTCCAAGCACAAAACAACCGAGCTACAGATCACGTGTTCAATGTAATGGCGTCGCCTATGACAACGGACGTATTAGAACGTTTTTGGAATCTGGAGAGTATGGGAGTTACTCAGAGCGACGAGAATATAGACAAGACACGCTATTTCAAGGATTACCAGACTTCATCCATAGAATACGAGAACGGACGGTACACTGCCAAATTACCTTGGAAACTAGACCACTCGCCCCTCCCTAGTAACTACGACATAGTGAAAGCAAGAACCGAGAGTACTCTGAGAAGACTACGTAGAGAGCCCCATCTACTCCAGAAATATGACGAAATAATTGCTGAACAGGAACGACGTGGTTTTATTGAGAGAATTGATAACGATACCCCACCCACAGGACAACTCCACTACATTCCCCACCACCCAGTGAAAAAGGATTCAGCGACCACGCCCATTCGGATAGTATATGATTGCAGCTGCCGCACATCTACCCAGTTCCCATGCTTGAATGATTGTTAAGAGTCGACCCCACCCATGTTGAATGACCTTACCACCATACTAGTGAAATTCCGTCTCCATGGTTACGCCATCACAACAGACATTGAGAAAGCCTTCCTTCATGTCGGATTAAATGAAGGAGACCGAGACGCTACCAGATTTCTATGGACAAGCGATACTTCTAATCCCAACAGCCCATTACAAACTTACCGTTTCAAGTCCGTGTTATTTGGTGCCACCTGCTCGCCATTCATGCTTAGTGCGACCATTTTGAAACATCTTGAAATAAACAAGCACGTGCCCGCAGCCAAGATCATCGAGAAAGATATATACGTGGACAATATACTTTCAAGCTTCGAGAAAGAGTCAGATCTACTAACCTACTTCACAGAGTCCCGACGTTTGATGTCCAGCGCATGTATGAACCTCCGTTCATGGACCTCCAACAGTGAAACACTTAGATCCCGTGCAAAAAAAGAGAATGTGCTAGATACGGACGAAGTTGTTAAGATACTTGGAATGAGATGGAACCCGGTCAAGGATGAAATGTCATTTGCTGAAAGAAACATCCCAATCCTAGATGTCGTTACGAAGAGAACCATTCTAAAATACTCATCCCAGATCTATGACCCCCTTGGTCTACTTAGCCCCGTGTCCGTCAGTGCAAAGATCTTACTTCAAGAACTATGGAAAGCCAAATATGACTGGGATACCGCTTTACCCGATCATATATGCGAGACCTGGAACCAGCTAGCTAAATCCCTCAACAGAGCTACAGGTGTGAACTTTTCCCGACAATTCTTACCCTCAGTGAACAGTGAAACCAGCCTTCATATATTTGTAGATGCAAGCGTCAAATCCTACGGAGCAGCAGCCTACATTTGCGACCAATCACAATCTAGACTCGAAATGGCAAAGAACAGAGTAGCGCCACTAAAGACATTAACCCTACCCCAACTTGAACTGATGGCAGCATTGATTGGAGCAAGACTTTCATCCCACCTACATAAGTCCATACCCCCACAGAAAGTGACATTTTGGTCAGACAGCCAGATTGTACTCCACTGGCTAACTACATCCAAATCATTGAAACGCTTTGTCCAAAACCGAGTAGACGAAATCCACCAGCTAACAGATCAATCACCATGGAGGTATTGCCACACCCATGAAAACCCAGCAGATTTACTGAAACGTGGTGTATCAGCAGATACCTACCTTGACAACCAGTTATGGAACGCCGGTCCGACATGGTTACCTCACTCAGAAGAATGGCCTACTTGGAAATACGACCAGTCAATTCTGCAGAAGACATCCGAAAGTGAAGACACGAGTTCTCAGGAGGCGACAAATTTGGTAACATTAAATTGCACGGAGATCACGGGCGTTCATAGAGCCATCAACATAGAGAAGTACAGTATTACCTGAAATTACTTCGCGTCACCGCTTATGTACACAGATTCATCCGCAACTGCAGAAGACCAAGAGATGAAAGACTAACCAACAGCTTGTCAGCAACAGAACTAAAAGAGGCAGAAGTTAAATGGCTGAGATCGTGTCAAACAACCAACTTTCAAGATGAAGTAGAAAATCTTCAATCAAACAGTACCCGTTTACCGCTTGTTAAGCAACTTAGATTGTACCTGGACCAGCAAGGATTACTTCGTTGTGGTGGTAGAATTCATAACGCCCCCTTGCAGTATGATGTAAAATTTCCCTACCTCTTACCAAAGAAACATGTCCTGACCAAATTGATTGTGTTCGATGTCCACAAGAACCAACTTCATTCCGGAGTTAACAGCACCATTACACAGATCAGACAGAAGTACTGGATACCATCCATCCGCCAGTGTGTAAGATCGTTACTAAGGACATGTATACAGTGTACCAGAGTAACCGGAAGACCCTATGCAGCACCAGACCCACCTCCCCTCCCCAAAGTCAGAGTAAGCGAAGCCCCACCCTTCAGCGTCACAGGTGTAGATTTCACTGGCGCATTATTTGTAAAGAACGCTACCGGAAGTGAAACGAAATGCTACATCTGCCTTTTTACATGCGCATCAACAAGAGCCGTCCATTTGGAAGTTGTACAAGACCTATCAACCGACTCGTTCCTTCAAGCGTTTCAAGATTTGCCAGCCGGAAGTCGTTGCCCATGGTGATGATATCAGACAATGCTACGACTTATATTGCTGCTGCTAATCACCTTAAGAAGCTATTCAACTCCCAAGTCGTACAAGAGGAGCTCAGCAGAAAGGGAACAGAGTGGCGATTTATTCCCAAACGTGCACCATGGTACGGTGGTTTTTGGGAACGTCTCATTGGACTCACTAAGACGTCTCTAAAGAAGATCCTCGGAAGACGAGACGTTTGCATGGAAACGTTGCAGACGATAGTGACAGAGATTGAAGCTGTTATCAACGATAGACCGCTAACGCACGTATCATCAAGCATCGACGACTTGGAGCCGTTAACGCCGTCACATCTTCTTTATGGCCGCAAGATGACGTCACTTCCGCATCACACACATTTACCCGACGATGAAATGACGCAAATTCAAAGTGACCAGACGACACTAACCAATCGGGCGAAGCAGCAGTCAGAAATCATCGAACAGTTCTGGAGACGTTGGAAGTCGGAGTACTTAACTGCCTTAAGAGAGTTCCACACAACAACGGGCTCTAACGAGAAACGCATTCGGGTCGGAGATGTCGTGCAGATATACGATGAGGGACCACGTATCCGTTGGAAACTTGCTGTAGTCCTAGAGCTGATGACCGGAAATGATGGTTCAGTCCGTGCCGCGAAGATAAAGACGAAACGTGGAATAACAAATAGACCAATAGTGAAACTCTATCCATTAGAAACAGTCAGTGATGTTGAATAGAGAACAATTAAGTATTAAAGGTTAACGCGCAATTGTGTTTGAAATACCGAAATAGACAGTTGAGTGTACATGTAATTGAAATACGAGAGACACTTATTAAATTATTGTTAAGAAATTGTTATTCAGAAATTAAGTGATAAACATTTGATATTCATTTCAAATCAACGTGTATACTTGTGGTCAAATTAGTGTTACTGCAATCTTAAGATTTTAACGAATGATTCAGGATATCATAAGTAATTATACATATTCTCCTCTGATTGTTAATAATTGTCACTTTTCGCGGCCCCCAGAATGTTGTGAATGTAACGTAACGTTATTTGCCGCGCCGCGCTTAAGTGTATTACGTCCCTGACGTCACGCCATATTTGTTGTTGTTTATATACGTCATTGTTTATATTTGAATCTGAAGTAAAAGGACGAACCTGAACACACAACGCTTTGTACCTTTATTATCCCACACGATCGCGATAATGTATTTACATGTGATTTAGCATATGTCAAAGTGTTTTAGATTAGTTCAAGGTCATAAATAGCATCGCGAGCAGTTATTGGAAGAGAAACACCACCTCCACAAAGTCTACCTCAGAAACACCAAGTCCATAGCCAGGAGTGATACATTTAACAACATGAGTATTAACTTTGTCAGATTCAAGATGCTTGGATCAGAAAAAAAGTTGTCAAAAGCTATGCCAATAGGAACAATTCTAATAAATTTTAGTAACGTCGTGTTGAAAGAAGTGTACAAACCCACTATGTTTGCTATCAAGCTTGCATAGACATGTGCATGGGGTCAACACTAAATGACCCTTTGTTATTAAGTGTTGTGACTGTTGTATGATATATAACAGACACCCATGTATTTGAAATAGTATGAGTCTAAAGAAATGTTTTCAGGAAATGTTAAGTAATGCAGACCAACGGACAGACACATTGACTAAGTGATTTAAGATTTTCCACATACACACATATTCTAAGTGGGAACTTATTAATTGTTATGCAACTTGCCATGTACAGTGCCCTAATGATAGTTAGTGAGTTTTCCAAGTCTAAAAGCAATAGCTATGATACTTTAGGAGTAAAATGGACACAAAACTTAACCAAATGTTCAATAATCTAAGCATAAATGGGGACATATTTCTGTCAAAATGCCAGTCAGAGTTACATAACTTGGCCGGAAGGAAGAGTCCCCTTATGATAGTTAGTGAGTGTTGCAAGTACATGTTTGTAATAAAGCAATAGCTTTGATACTTAAGTGAACCTAAACACAAAATGTAACCAAATTTTTAATTTTCTAAGTATAAAAAAGGGAACATAATTCTCACAAAATGCTTGATACATGTCTGCTCTTGTTTATAGATTGGGGTCAAGTTGAAACTAAAGTATGCAAAATATGAAAGCAATATGTCCAGGGATATAGAAATTATTTGAGGTGGTACTCAAACTTTAAAATTGATTTATCAATAATATGCATATTCTAAGTGGAAAAAGGGCGTTAATTCTTACAAAATGCTTGATACAGTTACCTGCTCTTGTTTAGATATTGGGGTCATGTTGGTAAAGAAGTATGCAACATCTGAAAGCAATATGTCAACGGACATAGACAATATTTGAGCTGGTACGCACATTTTAACATAGATTTATCAATAAAATGCATATTCTAAGTGTAAAAAGGGCCATAATTCTTACAAAATGCCTGTTACAGTTGTCTGCTCTTGTTAATAGATTGGGGTCATATTGGTAAAGAAGTATGCAACATATGAAAGCGATATGGCAAGGGACATATTATTTAAAATATTTGAGCTGGTACGCAAACTTTAACATGATTTATCAATAATATGCATATTCTAAGTGGAAAAAGGGTCATAATTCTTACAAAATGCTTGATACAGTTGTCTGCTCTTGTTAAAAGATAGGTATCATGTTGGTAAAGAAGTATGCAAAATATGAAAGCAATATGTCAAGGGACATAGACAATATTTGAGGTGGTACGCAAACTTTAACATTCCAACGCTCATGTGCACGCCGGGATGAGTAGGAATCCTACTGTACGATAGCTCCACTACAGTACACTCCACGCATTTTCCCCCAAAAACGCGCTCACTCCGCGTTTTTATTCCTGCTAGCGAGTGTTTACGCGGAATTGAAAGTGAGGTAAAACGCGGCGTTCCGCCGAGTTCGCTATTCCCGCGGCGTGTATTACTTTAGCCTAGTCGGTAAATGCAGACAATTTCCGTTCTTATCAGCGACCGCCGCGCAACACCGCGTTAGCAGTGTGCTACTGGACATGCCAAAAAATAAAATATTGTCATTAAAAATTGTTTAAATACTGTGGCATATAAAAATAGATAATTGTATAAACAATTCATATATGTTTTAATTCACAGGTACGTCGACAATATGAATGAATATACGACACGTAAAGCATTTTGACCAATTAATAATTAATTCATAATACCAGAATAAATGTTCCGTTTAATTTCCAAATGTTTTGTTATCCGAAACACGCTTCCGATTTTAATGTTAACATGACGTTTACAAATGCTTCCAATATACAGTCATCATTTATATTTCCCGACAAAAGCGCGCGAAAAATATGCTACAAGGAACAAGTTTAAGGTTTATTATATCCGTGAAAAGCGTGGAAAGTGTGCGTGTATTAATTTTTTGATACAAACTTTCTAGTGCAGAGAACACTGCATTCTGTTGATTTCGGTTAAGGTTCATAGGGGGAGGGGATAAAATTCATTAAAACTTCGCTTTGGTTTTTCTTCATTGAATGTGGTACAATATGGTCAAACTATATATCATTTTAAAGCTAAAGACGAATAGAATAACATAAACACATTTTTGACATTCAATATTTGTGTGCTTTATTCATATGTTTGTTTAAAACCAATACTTTTTTACACTAATTTACAAAATCTCAATCTTAAGTTAGGAAGGATATGCACTTCCTTAAGTTGAATAAATACAAAGCTATATACATATACAAGGTCAATTTAGCAACATTTCACAGAAAATTATTGTCATAAAGCAACAAATGAGTTTTTATTCAACTGCCTTTTTTGATAAATATCCTAAACATAGTTCTAAAAATAACTAAAACGTAACTACTTTTTAAAAATCCAGGTATGGTGGATAATAAGTCACAATTCTATTTCAAAGGCTTTACAATTTTGTTATTTACCTCTCAACCAAATTGCAAATTTTAAACCATCTCAAATTGAAATAGATTGCAGACGACATATAAAATTGTTAAGGAATATAAAGAAATTGGCAAAACGGTTGATTTTATATTTCGATTCCTTCTACCCATTTGAAAGCGTGGCAATCGCTGTGATCCGTAGAAAAACGTGCAAAACAAATCGGTCGAAACCACGTGCAGTGGTGAGAAAACCGGGTATGTGTATACACATACCTGAGATAACACATACTTATTTGGACAGTTGGGTGGCAACTAGTAAAACAACTATAAACATTAATCAGCAAGAGATCGCACTAAATAACAGAAATGACCACGTAGAGATATCATCACTTACCCTATTTCAAATATTTTCCAGCTGAAAATTGTCCCCCACACGCCTTTTTTAGTTAATTTGTATTGTTTTTCTGGAGCCGAAGTGCATCTCACAGAATATCCGTCCAACTTCCGTTGTTTTCACTTTCGTTATTAAAAACTCCGTTTAAAAGAATTATTTCTACTTTAAATTGTTAAAGCGATGTATTATTATATATTATCAATAGAATAGTATACCGTGATGAATTGACCGGAGAAACGTATCGATCTTTCTGTCAGTCTGTAAGCGTACTATTTTATGCGCAATAATAAAGTACATGTGATTCGACAACGATTGTAAACATCGGTGAAATGCTTCTTACATAGTTATTCTTTTGAGTGTTTATGAGGTCTGATCGTGCAGTATGCAAACATCAACGGAAAGATTACAATCCAATGCATTTGTCATCGTCAACCGTTTGGAATGTCAACTAGGCGATGAGTGAGTTTTTAGCATGTTTCTTTCTATTTTATTAATTTAAAAATGGCTGCCCCCATGGTGATGAAATGACATGTGTTCGAGTTTTGATAGTTCTAGATATGCAAACTTTTTTACTATTTAAGCGTAACTTGCCCTCGTCAATGTCGATATTATTCACTAATTATATAATTTTCGCCGCCGAAATACGTGGAATAAACATGATTCAGATTTTTGAAAATAAGGTATATTTTAGTGTTAAAATCGCTTTGTATTTTGATTGATTTTGTGGATGTTATGATACGTTGATGTACAAAATTGGTAGCAGTTTGAAGGAAAAACATCCATTAAAGCATATATGTATACATTATCAATGTGGCACTCTTCCTTTAGTCAAATTTGAGTTCAATGCTAGGGGTCCCACATTTTTCAAAATGAAGCTTCTACATGAACCTTAAAAGTTTCTTTGGTATTTTTTAACACAATTATATCGCGAATAATTTTTTATTTCCTCCAAATTAATTTCACTTCAAATATCTTTATCGTTACGGTATTTTAGTATAGTAATTATTAAAACAGTTATTGTACTGTATACTGATTAAAGAGAACATCTGGACCGAACTGGATAAAGTGTTTGGCGTTATGTCCCAGCAAACATGCACATATGGGTCCCATATGGGCTGTTTCTGGGCAAACCCATATGGGTAAGCCCATATGGGAGTCATTTGGGTCCAATATGGGCTAGCCCATATGGGAATGCCCACAAGGGTCCCATATAGGTCCCATATTATTGCGCTATCGGGAAAAATATGTAAACTTGTATTTCTTTGATTAAAAACTCATTTCTTAAAACGTATGTAGGACTAACTTGATCTAACTGCTAATATTCTACCCAAAAATAGAAAATCAATGCATAAGCAAATAATATGCGGCCCATATGGGTCCCATACGGGTCCCATATGGGAGTCATTTGGGAGCTATATAGGCCTGCCCATGTGGGAATGGCGATAAGGGTCCCATATAGGTCCCATATTATTGCGCTATCATGAAAAAGATGTAAACTTGAATTTATTTGATTAAAAACTCATTTCTTAAAACTTATGCTGGACTAACTTGATCTAAGCTGCTAATATTTTACCCAAAAATAGAAAATCAATGGATAAGCAAATAATATGCAGTCCATATAGGTCCCATATGGGTCCCATTTGGGCCGCCCAACAAAGGACAAAATCAGCTACCGGGCTGTTTCTGGGCAAACCCATATGGGTAAGCCCAAATGGGAGTCATTTGGGACCTATATGGGTTAGCCCATATGGGAATGCCCTTAAGGGTCCCATATAGGTCCCATATTATTGCGCTATCAGGAAAAAGATATAAACTTTTATTTGATTAAAAACTAATTTCTTAAAACATATGTATGACAAACTTGATCTCAACTGCTAATATTTTACCCAAAAATATAAAATGAATGCATAAGCAAATAATATGCAGCCCATATGGGTCCCATACGGGTCCCATTTGGGCCGCCCAACAAAGGACAAAATCAGCTATCGGGCGCACATTTTTTTGAAAATTCTGTTTTTGATATGGCTTTGTTTTAAATAATGTATATACTATGATTAATATGAAGTTATTTTCAAGAGATAATTTCAATTTGAATAATCGCGCAGAAAAATAAAGTATTTAAATAATATGCGCATGCGCAGATGTTAATTCCGCCTCGCGAAAACATTCAAAACAAAAACACTCGAAACGGTAAGTTGTTAAATTGTGATATTATACACGTAATTATATATTTCTTTTGAAATCAGATATATATTGCTGATCACGCATTATTTATTTATCTGTTACTTCAATGAATGCCTGTGTGTTTAATAATTTAAATTGCATATTATTAGATTTCTTCATCGCTTTGCCTTTGTCATGTATTTTCGCGACGTAAGTCGTAACGTTCGTTTATCGCCATAGATCAATCTCTTAGTTAAACTGCTTAATTCAACTTGATTCTGCCTAAAATTCAATACAAACTATTTATAGCAGACAGGCGCATGTCTGACAAAATGAAACACTAAATTAGTAATCATGCTAATGCATGAGAATCTTGCATATCTCATACATTGATAATATTAATTGAAACGTATATTATAATATAATGTCTTTTATAGGTCTTTGATTACTTGCACGCAAGCCAAGGTTGTCTGCCTGTGGACAAATTTTAATGATTATTTAAACACATATTTGCAGAATATTTAAGAAGTCTGTGTATTAGGAAATAATTAATTTCGTAATGTTTATTGTACAAATTTATTTCAGAAAATAAAATATTCACCACCACCTGGTTTGCCAACATCGTCTTTACAAGGAATGTCCAGCAGTGCATGACAGAGGCCGGTCACTCCCATTAAGTCCAGCTGAAGAGCCTTCCAGTTTATAGGACAAAGTAACTAATTTTTGTGCTTGAAACTTTAACTTAAAATAATTTCATTTTTGGAATTACTGCTTATTAAATGATAGTTAATTACATAAATAAATGATGTAAACAGATAATCCAACTGAAAAAATAAATAAAATACACAGTCATTTAGTGATCTATAATAATACATACTTCTACTAATAAAAGAAACAAATTGACGTTGACGGGCATATAGGTGCAAGTTGCTATAATCAGCCCTAGCCGTACAACAGCTGTTGGGACAAATCGGGCCCACCGCCGTTATATCGGCACACATCCGATATAATTATATAAGACCCAGCTGTGATTTATATATTGTCAACATAATTTTAGGTACAGTTCTTTTTTACTCTGTCTTCAGATGCAGTTACACAGATTTTAACGGGTTGGAAACAATCAGAGACGAGAACAGGGAAATGAAGCGGATGCTGCAGCGGCTCTTGGCTAGGTCAGCTACTGATGACGAGCCAATGCAACTGCCAGAGAACATCAGTCTTCCAATTGGAACATTTGAGCAAATGGATGAGTTTGAAGAGCATCTTGGTGATGAAGCTACGATCCATCTTTTCTAGGACTGCTGCATAGTTCAAGCTTTTTTATCAAATATATTAAGCAATGTTGTCAATGTAATTGACAGTTCTTTCTTCATTGATCCTAAACCATTCCTTTAAGGCTCATCTTCTAAGAAGCATACAATTTTTTTTTATCTGGAAATGAAATGGTATATATTCCTTTGCAAAAGAAGAAACAGCATTCCAGTTTTGAAGGTTTTAAAAGACATATATATATATATATCATGTGCAATTACGAAAAACACTAGAATGTATGAAGATATCAAAGATAATAATATGGACTTGTTCTCGAAAAAGGATTTGCCATTTATTTGAGTTTTGGATTTTTTTGCAGGGTTTTTAATTTCTAGTTTATAAAATATTTTGTTTAGTCTTGCAAGTATGTTTCAAAGCTCTAGATAAGGATTTGTGAAATTAGTAACGGTATTGCCACTGACAGAAAGAAAAGGAGTAACGCTGAAAATCAATTAGTACCTGTACTACCATATCCAAAAATACAGGTAGTACTGTACTACCCGTGTTCTTGGATATTGATGGGTGTATACCTTACTTTACAGAAACATTTGCAGCAATTATAATAAATATATTTTGCTTCTTAAACAGTTACTTTATTAGGTTTTCCATTCTGAATTATGATGCAAATACAACTACACATTAAAACTCATGACTAAATACTATAACTTTATTTTGCTTGACAAGAAAACACAAGCCAACTTGTAAGCTAAGTAAATGAACACCAATGTCACTGTCTCATCTCAAAAGAATCATTGCTTTAGCAGTCAACTGTCAAAGTTGGCATAGACTTTGCCAACTATTACAGTTAAACGCTCAAGCAAACACTTCAACTGGGCTTACACATTGAATGTCAGAATGGTTAGACGACCGTATGTAGCCATTATATGACAACAAAGTGTTTATTTGAACCGCTTTCGGTTAAGCCGGCCTTCCATGCTCGCAGACATATTGTTTTTGACGGCTTACAAGTTACCGGAAATCACGCCACAGAATAGATAATAATACTGGAACCCAGTCTACAACTTTTCGGTAATTTAAATTAATGAAAGAGGCCGTTAGGTTAGAGACCAACAAATATGCCGCGCTGACACCGACGTATCAGTACGGCCAGATTTTTTTCGTAAATGCGTAAAAGGATATTAAAGTCGTAATTGTACGGTCCAGTTCATAAAATAAATGCGTAAGCCTTCATGAAAAAGCCGTATTTACGTCTGTACGGCCCTTATCTGGAGCTCTGATGTTTCTACAATGTTCTTTGAGTACATGGTGTGTTATTTGTATTGGTTAAAGATTTAATATGCATGGGTATGCTTTTGAGTAATGTGTAGTACATCAGGAAAATACTTGAAGGTATTCTGTATATGTATTATATATTAAATATCAAAATAATAGAAGTCCTTAATTCTATAGTTGTATAACTGGTCAACATTATAATGTTATAGAAAAACGTCTTATTGCTTGAAGTTATGTCTTTATTGTGTCCATGAAATAGTTTTACTGTTGGTTTGGGTTTATAGATTATGAGTAACATTACTCCATGCGGATAGAACATTAGATAGAAACATGTTTTCGTTAGCAACTTCATGTAAAATATTTTTGCTGATGTTACATTCAAAAAGTTAGGAATCACCATATTATTTTAGAATTCTCTGGTAGAATAGTTAACGTGGGATCCTCCTGCTATGTATGTATCCATGTATATGTGTGTAATACTTTATGTGAATAAAAGTTGAGAGTACTTTAATAAATTTTTAAGTCTTTTAACAAAAACCTTGTATTGCTTGCAGGATAATGATATTTAGCTCTTGAACATTTTGATATCGCTCTGTTCCAGCAAGAAGAAATAGATAAAACATTTAAAAAAATGAAATTGGAAGTACATGTACAAGAATCTTTTGTCTGATGTTCAATTTGAACACAGTATTTCATGTTTGCAGCCTACATATTATTTCTAACATAACCTGAATTTCCATTAATGTGTTGTCCAAAATTTTACAGGCTCTGTGTACCCATATTGAATACAATGCTACCAGTTTGTAGCCCATATTTAGAACAATACTGCCCGTATGTAGCCCATATTGAGAAAAAGGGCTACTCTAATGTAGCCCATATTGAGTAAAAGGGCTGCCTGTATGTAGCCCATATTGAGTAAAAGGGATGCCCATGTTGGACCTATATGGGTCCCATGTGGGCACCTATATGGGCCCCATGTGGGCTGCCAACATGGGACCCAGATGGGTAGTGCAACCGGGCTCCACATGGGTCCTATCTGGGCTGCCCCATATACTTTCATGGGGCAGCCCAGATGGGACCCATGTGGAGCCCGGTTGCACTTCCCATCTGGGTCCCATGTTGGCAGCCCACATGGGGCCCATATAGGTGCCCACATGGGACCCATATGGGTCCCATATAGATTGTTTGCTGGGGTGTTGTTTTGACAAAGGGATTAACATGTGTCAATGTCACTCTGCCGATTTGGTCCATAATTACTGGTAAACATTGTTTTGAATGTCGACGCAACTAAAACACAACTGTGAATATTTAATGCAACTCTCAACTCAAAAGTTACCACCTTCTTTTAGCAATCAATGGAATAACCTACCTACGAAGAGAAAATAAATGCTTTTAGTGAGCAGTGAATTGACTTGTTTCGACAATTAAAACCATTCCTTATGCATTCGTTGAACGTGTTTACTTGAGTAAGTTATGCATTCAGACAGGAAGCCGGCTTCCTTTGATAACGTCAAACTGTCAATTCACACAGATTTCTGAGACTTTTATAGGGTCCTCGGTCATTTGTTTACATGTCAGTATAGAAAAAAAACACCTGCCAACATGAAAACTTTTGATTAAATTATCAAATAAAAACAATGTTGCAAACTGTGATTATTTCAATTGGTAAGTATCAGTTTAAAGGCTCTATAAAGGTTAAGATCCGTAATTATTTACCGATTTTAAAAGGTTTTTTCCGTATTTATATATAAAGGTTATCAAAAAACAATATGTATATGCTATGGGACATTACCATAAAAATAGGAGCAATACAACTTGTTTTGAGCTCAAAATACAGTGTCCTCAAAGTCAATCGTGTTTACAAACAATCAGTTAATTTACATCGCTGTTTACTCGGGAAAGTGAAAGTGACTCAGGTCACCAAAAATATATCGTTGATTTTTAATGTTTTCCGATATCACTCACACAGTATGTCTCTTCTAATAATGGTCAAAACGTTTGTAGTGATCTCATTAATTACTTTTTGCTGGTTAAAAAGTTGTTTTAAATAGAATTAAAAGTGAATGTTCTTTGGCTATTTTTAGCATACGTCACCGCTTGGGGGGCTACACACGTCAAGTTAGTTGATAAGTGTAAACATTTCTTCCAATTTTTGAAACGGTATATCTTCAATACTTCTAGACAACGTTGCATCTCAGCTCTGTTTTAGCATTTTTATGCAAGAGTAACTGAAATCTGGTTAAAAATTAGGCAAGTTTAAAATGCATAATAATTGGATTTGTCACCTTTATAGGGCCTTTAAAGACGACGTTTTGTTTGTCGTAATTAACGAGTTTTCTATACAACTACCTTACAACCGCATGGGGATCGATCTAAATTGGTTGAAT